>NW_025726533.1:815000-827500 GCF_021461395.2 Schistocerca americana
CATCCACTTACTATAATCACAATCAACAAACCGGCCGCCCCGCCCCCCATTAAACCTTTCCTTACAACAATGTGTACCTTAACCTAACCTATATCGTACCGTAACCTAACCTATATCGTACCGTAACCTAACCTATATCGTACCGTAACCTAACCTATATCGTACCGTAACCTAACCTATATCGTACCGTAACCTAACCTATATCGTACCGTAACCTAACCTATATCGTACCGTAACCTAACCTATATCGTACCGTAACCTAACCTATATCGTACCGTAACCTAACCTATATCGTACCGTAACCTAACCTATATCGTACCGTAACCTAACCTATATCGTACCGTAACCTAACCTATATCGTACCGTAACCTAACCTATATCGTACCGTAACCTAACCTATATCGTACCGTAACCTAACCTATATCGTACCGTAACCTAACCTATATCGTACCGTAACCTAACCTATATCGTACCGTAACCTAACCTATATCGTACCGTAACCTAACCTATATCGTACCGTAACCTAACCTATATCGTACCGTAACCTAACCTATGTCGAACCGTAACCTAACCTATGTCGTACCGTAACCTAACCTATATCGTACCGTAACCTAACCTATATCGTACCGTAACCTAACCTATGTCGTACCGTAACCTAACCTATGTCGTACCGTAACCTAACCTATGTCGTACCGTAACCTAACCTATGTCGTACCGTAACCTAACCTATGTCGTACCGTAACCTAACCTATGTCGTACCGTAACCTAACCTATGTCGTACCGTAACCTAACCTATGTCGTACCGTAACCTAACCTATGTCGTACCGTAACCTAACCTATGTCGTACCGTAACCTAACCTATGTCGTACCGTAACCTAACCTATGTCGTACCGTAACCTAACCTATGTCGTACCGTAACCTAACCTATGTCGTACCGTAACCTAACCTATGTCGTACCGTAACCTAACCTATGTCGTACCGTAACCTAACCTATGTCGTACCGTAACCTAACCTATGTCGTACCGTAACCTAACCTATGTCGTACCGTAACCTAACCTATGTCGTACCGTAACCTAACCTATGTCGTACCGTAACCTAACCTATGTCGTACCGTAACCTAACCTATGTCGTACCTTAACCTAACCTATGTCGTACCTTAACCTAACCTATGTCGTACCTTAACCTAACCTATGTCGTACCTTAACCTAACCTGTATTGCGCCTTAACCTAACCTGTATTGCGCCTTAACCTAACCTGTATTGCGCCTTAACCTAACCTGTATTGCGCCTTAACCTAACCTGTATTGCGCCTTAACCTAACCTGTATTGCGCCTTAACCTAACCTGTATTGCGCCTTAACCTAACCTGTATTGCGCCTTAACCTAACCTGTATTGCGCCTTAACCTAACCTGTATTGCGCCTTAACCTAACCTGTATTGCGCCTTAACCTAACCTGTATTGCGCCTTAACCTAACCTGTATTGCGCCTTAACCTAACCTGTATTGCGCCTTAACCTAACCTGTATTGCGCCTTAACCTAACCTGTATTGCGCCTTAACCTAACCTGTATTGCGCCTTAACCTAACCTGTATTGCGCCTTAACCTAACCTGTATTGCGCCTTAACCTAACCTGTATTGCGCCTTAACCTAACCTGTATTGCGCCTTAACCTAACCTGTATTGCGCCTTAACCTAACCTGTATGGCGCCTTAACCTAACCTGTATGGCGCCTTAACGTAACCTGTATTGCGCCTTAACGTAACCTATATTGCGCCTTAACGTAACCTATATTGCGCCTTAACCTAACCTATATTGCGCCTTAACGTAACCTATATTGCGCCTTAACGTAACCTATATTGCGCCTTAACCTAACCTATATTGCGCCTTAACCTAACCTATATTGCGCCTTAACCTAACCTATATTGCGCCTTAACCTAACCTATATTGCGCCTTAACCTAACCTATATTGCGCCTTAACCTAACCTATATTGCGCCTTAACGTAACCTATATTGCGCCTTAACCTAACCTATATTGCGCCTTAACCTAACCTATATTGCGCCTTAACCTAACCTATATTGCGCCTTAACGTAACCTATATTGCGCCTTAACGTAACCTATATTGCGCCTTAACGTAACCTATATTGCGCCTTAACCTAACCTATATTGCGCCTTAACCTAACCTATATTGCGCCTTAACCTAACCTATATTGCGCCTTAACCTAACCTATATTGCGCCTTAACGTAACCTATATTGCGCCTTAACGTAACCTATATTGCGCCTTAACGTAACCTATATTGCGCCTTAACGTAACCTATATTGCGCCTTAACGTAACCTATATTGCGCCTTAACGTAACCTATATTGCGCCTTAACGTAACCTATATTGCGCCTTAACGTAACCTATATTGCGCCTTAACCTAACCTATATTGCGCCTTAACGTAACCTATATTGCGCCTTAATGTAACCTATATTGCGCCTTAATGTAACCTATATTGCGCCTTAATGTAACCTATATTGCGCCTTAATGTAACCTACGTTGCGCCTTAACGTAACCTACGTTGCGCCTTAACGTAACCTACGTTGCGCCTTAACGTAACCTACGTTGCGCCTTAACGTAACCTACGTTGCGCCTTAACGTAACCTACGTTGCGCCGTAACGTAACCTACGTTGCGCCGTAACGCAACCCACGTTGCGCCGTAACGTAACCCACGTTGCGCCGTAACGTAACACACGTTGGGCCTTAACCCAACACACGTTGGGCCTTAACCCAACACACGTTGGGCCTTAACCCAACACACGTTGGGCCTTAACCCAACACACGTTGGGCCTTAACCCAACACACGTTGGGCCTTAACCCAACACACGTTGGGCCTTAACCCAACACACGTTGGGCCTTAACCCAACACACGTTGGGCCTTAACCCAACACACGTTGGGCCTTAACCCAACACACGTTGGGCCTTAACCCAACACACGTTGGGCCTTAACCTGCTCTGTAATTGTCATACGACGCGTTAAATTAGTGTAGTGTTGCCTAACTGCAACCCCCGCAATATAGTTTGCTACTCGCACTGCCCGGTCCCCAGTGTATCGCTTCATGTTAAACACCTTGCAGCTATACACTGTAATGTGGATGGCAGCAGGACGTACATGCTCAATGCCCTTTGCAGTTGTTCATTGGCATTTGCAGTTGTTCATTGGCATTTGCATGGCGAAGCACTTAGCCTACGCTGTGGTACGGCCTGTGTCAACTGTCCGCTGATGTTGTACGTCCAAATCACACACTGTACTGCACATTGGTCCTCATGTACTGAATGATACATCGTGGTACATGTGACCGTACAACGACTGCGCCAACAACGGCGAACCATGCGGTCCAAATGTTGTGCACTCAGCTACGTGTCGTCTCCCTATAAGAGCTGGATTGCAGTGTGGTATGCCCTGGATGGCGATCAGCATGAGCCGTCTGTTGATGTAGTGGCGCGTGTTGTCAGACGTAGTCGTCTCTTCTCACACACCGTGATAGCATGGTGCACTGCGTTCCACATCTGCGACATGCGACAGAGGCCGGTTGACAGTCGTTCGCGCAATGGACATCGCATACGTACGGGGGCCACCTTCCACGTGTTCGCGAAGCGTGCACATGTTGTTGCGTGTATGTGGGCAGACATAGTGTGTCGTGACACCTGACACAGGCATGCAACAATCGTTGAATTTGCAAATGGCGATGGACGCCTACGTTTGCTGGTGACGTTACGCAAATGAACAACTGGTAAACCGTTGTGGTGCGGTTGTTCTCGCTAGAGGTGAATCAGTGATGGCGACGATCGGTTGAGCTACCAACCGGTTGTTCCAGCGATACCCACCATGCCCACGAACGTGAATGGCATCTGGGTGTGAAGCGATACGCGGCGGTGGCTGGGTGGGACCGTCCCCGGCCGGTGAGGGGGGGCCTCCCGGCGTGCTGGCCGCGCGGTGCGTGGGCGCACGCGCTACAGCCGGCTGGTGGGGGCGGCCAGTGGCAGGCGCGCCGGCCGACGGAGGCGGCAGGCGGCGCAGCTGCGCGCCGGCGCACCCTGCACGCGGCGCCGTGCGGCCAAAGTAGGTCCTCGCGGGCCCGGTGCGAAGCGCGGTGGACATCTGCAGTGTGCTGGTCCGATTGAGGACTGTGTGCGCTGAGGATGCGCCGCCGCCCGGCGCTCGGCGCCGCGACGCCGTCTGCTGCTCGGTCGCCTCTGCGGTTCTCGCAGGTGGTTTGTATCGCAGCTGTGCGGACGTGTTGGCGCGTGCGCTGTGCTGGGAGAGTTCGCTTCGGCACCCAAGTGGGGCTTTTGTCCTTCTGTGGCGCTGGCGTTGGAGCTGCCGGTCACCGTAGGTGGCGCGTGTTGTCTCCCGCCAGCAATGCCACGACAGCACGCTCCCGGGCCTCTGTCGGCAGCGGCAAGCTCAGTTGGGAGCACGGGTGGTCGCACCTAAAGCGTCTACTCGCCAAACTCCGGGCGATTGCGCCTCTCTCGAACCCGACCAAGTACTTAGGACGGCGCTGCGCGCCGCCGGGACCTGAGAGGGTTTCGAGGTGTATGGTGCAGGGGAGCTCAGCCTCCTCCTGTTTGCAGAATAATTGAGCGGACGCTTGCGTGTTCGCGCGGGCCCCCGGGACACACTCCCGGGCGGCCGGCTGCTCAGCTCTAGTTGACGCAGCTCCCTGGTTGATCCTGCCAGTAGTCATATGCTTGTCTCAAAGATTAAGCCATGCATGTCTCAGTACAAGCCGCATTAAGGTGAAACCGCGAATGGCTCATTAAATCAGTTATGGTTCCTTAGATCGTACCCACGTTACTTGGATAACTGTGGTAATTCTAGAGCTAATACATGCAAACAGAGTCCCGACCAGAGATGGAAGGGACGCTTTTATTAGATCAAAACCAATCGGTCGGCTCGTCCGGTCCGTTTGCCTTGGTGACTCTGAATAACTTTGGGCTGATCGCACGGTCCTCGTACCGGCGACGCATCTTTCAAATGTCTGCCTTATCAACTGTCGATGGTAGGTTCTGCGCCTACCATGGTTGTAACGGGTAACGGGGAATCAGGGTTCGATTCCGGAGAGGGAGCCTGAGAAACGGCTACCACATCCAAGGAAGGCAGCAGGCGCGCAAATTACCCACTCCCGGCACGGGGAGGTAGTGACGAAAAATAACGATACGGGACTCATCCGAGGCCCCGTAATCGGAATGAGTACACTTTAAATCCTTTAACGAGTATCTATTGGAGGGCAAGTCTGGTGCCAGCAGCCGCGGTAATTCCAGCTCCAATAGCGTATATTAAAGTTGTTGCGGTTAAAAAGCTCGTAGTTGGATTTGTGTCCCACGCTGTTGGTTCACCGCCCGTCGGTGTTTAACTGGCATGTATCGTGGGACGTCCTGCCGGTGGGGCGAGCTGAAGGCGTGCGACGCGCCTCGTGCGTGCTCGTGCGTCCCGAGGCGGACCCCGTTGCAATCCTACCAGGGTGCTCTTGAGTGAGTGTCTCGGTGGGCCGGCACGTTTACTTTGAACAAATTAGAGTGCTTAAAGCAGGCAAGCCCGCCTGAATACTGTGTGCATGGAATAATGGAATAGGACCTCGGTTCTATTTTGTTGGTTTTCGGAACCCGAGGTAATGATTAATAGGGACAGGCGGGGGCATTCGTATTGCGACGTTAGAGGTGAAATTCTTGGATCGTCGCAAGACGAACAGAAGCGAAAGCATTTGCCAAGTATGTTTTCATTAATCAAGAACGAAAGTTAGAGGTTCGAAGGCGATCAGATACCGCCCTAGTTCTAACCATAAACGATGCCAGCCAGCGATCCGCCGCAGTTCCTCCGATGACTCGGCGGGCAGCCTCCGGGAAACCAAAGCTTTTGGGTTCCGGGGGAAGTATGGTTGCAAAGCTGAAACTTAAAGGAATTGACGGAAGGGCACCACCAGGAGTGGAGCCTGCGGCTTAATTTGACTCAACACGGGAAACCTCACCAGGCCCGGACACCGGAAGGATTGACAGATTGATAGCTCTTTCTTGATTCGGTGGGTGGTGGTGCATGGCCGTTCTTAGTTGGTGGAGCGATTTGTCTGGTTAATTCCGATAACGAACGAGACTCTAGCCTGCTAACTAGTCGCGTGACATCCTTCGTGCTGTCAGCGATTACTTTTCTTCTTAGAGGGACAGGCGGCTTCTAGCCGCACGAGATTGAGCAATAACAGGTCTGTGATGCCCTTAGATGTTCTGGGCCGCACGCGCGCTACACTGAAGGAATCAGCGTGTCTTCCTAGGCCGAAAGGTCGGGGTAACCCGCTGAACCTCCTTCGTGCTAGGGATTGGGGCTTGCAATTGTTCCCCATGAACGAGGAATTCCCAGTAAGCGCGAGTCATAAGCTCGCGTTGATTACGTCCCTGCCCTTTGTACACACCGCCCGTCGCTACTACCGATTGAATGATTTAGTGAGGTCTTCGGACTGGTACGCGGCATTGACTCTGTCGTTGCCGATGCTACCGGAAAGATGACCAAACTTGATCATTTAGAGGAAGTAAAAGTCGTAACAAGGTTTCCGTAGGTGAACCTGCGGAAGGATCATTACCGACTAGACTGCATGTCTTTCGATGTGCGTGTCGTGTCGCGCAACACGCTACCTGTACGGCTCGCAGTAGCCGTGCGCCGCGTGCGGAACCACGCGTGCTTCTCAAAACTAACGCCAATGTTGTGTGGTACGAGCGCTGAAGCGCTGGAGCGGCTGGCCTGCGGCACCTGGCGCCTGGCGCCGGTTTTGAATGACTTTCGCCCGACTGCCTGTCCGCTCCGGTGTGGAGCCGTACGACGCCCATCGGCCGTGAGGCCGTTGGACACAGAACGCTTGAACAGGGGCCGCCACACGCCTACGTCCCGCCTATGCAACTGTCTTGAAAGAGACAGTGGAAACTAAGAAAAAGATCACCCAGGACGGTGGATCACTCGGCTCGTGGGTCGATGAAGAACGCAGCAAATTGCTCGTCGACATGTGAACTGCAGGACACATGAACATCGACGTTTCGAACGCACATTGCGGTCCATGGATTCCGTTCCCGGGCCACGTCTGGCTGAGGGTCGGCTACGTATACTGAAGCGCGCGGCGTTTGCCCCGCTTCGCAGACCTGGGAGCGTCGCGGCCGCCTGTGGGGCCGGCCGCGCCTCCTTAAACGTGCGATGCGCGCCCGTCGCCTGGCGGTTCGCATACCGGTACTTACTCGGTAGCGTGCACAGCCGGCTGGCGGTGTGGCGTGCGACACCTCGTACAACGACCTCAGAGCAGGCGAGACTACCCGCTGAATTTAAGCATATTACTAAGCGGAGGAAAAGAAACTAACAAGGATTCCCCCAGTAGCGGCGAGCGAACAGGGAAGAGTCCAGCACCGAACCCCGCAGGCTGCCGCCTGTCGTGGCATGTGGTGTTTGGGAGGGTCCACTACCCCGACGCCTCGCGCCGAGCCCAAGTCCAACTTGAATGAGGCCACGGCCCGTAGAGGGTGCCAGGCCCGTAGCGGCCGGTGCGAGCGTCGGCGGGACCTCTCCTTCGAGTCGGGTTGCTTGAGAGTGCAGCTCCAAGTGGGTGGTAAACTCCATCTGAGACTAAATATGACCACGAGACCGATAGCGAACAAGTACCGTGAGGGAAAGTTGAAAAGAACTTTGAAGAGAGAGTTCAAAAGTACGTGAAACCGTTCTGGGGTAAACGTGAGAAGTCCGAAAGGTCGAACGGGTGAGATTCACGCCCATCCGGCCACTGGCCTCCGCCCTCGGCAGATGGGGCCGGCCGCCCGCGCGGAGCAATCCGCGGCGGGGTCGTGTCCGGTTGCCTTTCCACTCGCCGCGGGGTGGGGCCGTTCCGGTGTGCGGTGGGCCGCACTTCTCCCCTAGTAGGACGTCGCGACCCGCTGGGTGCCGGCCTACGGCCCGGGTGCGCAGCCTGTCCTTCCGCGGGCCTCGGTTCGCGTCTGTTGGGCAGAGCCCCGGTGTCCTGGCTGGCTGCCCGGCGGTATATCTGGAGGAGTCGATTCGCCCCTTTGGGCGCTCGGGCTCCCGGCAAGCGCGCGCGGTTCTTCCCGGATGACGGACCTACCTGGCCCGGCCCCGGACCCGCGCCGCTGTTGGCTCGGGATGCTCTCGGGCGGAATAATCGCTCCCGTCAGCGGCGCTTCAGCTTTGGACAATTTCACGACCCGTCTTGAAACACGGACCAAGGAGTCTAACATGTGCGCGAGTCATTGGGCTGTACGAAACCTAAAGGCGTAATGAAAGTGAAGGTCTCGCCTTGCGCGGGCCGAGGGAGGATGGGGCTTCCCCGCCCTTCACGGGGCGGCGGCCTCCGCACTCCCGGGGCGTCTCGTCCTCATTGCGAGGTGAGGCGCACCTAGAGCGTACACGTTGGGACCCGAAAGATGGTGAACTATGCCTGGCCAGGACGAAGTCAGGGGAAACCCTGATGGAGGTCCGTAGCGATTCTGACGTGCAAATCGATCGTCGGAGCTGGGTATAGGGGCGAAAGACTAATCGAACCATCTAGTAGCTGGTTCCCTCCGAAGTTTCCCTCAGGATAGCTGGTGCTCGTACGAGTCTCATCCGGTAAAGCGAATGATTAGAGGCCTTGGGGCCGAAACGACCTCAACCTATTCTCAAACTTTAAATGGGTGAGATCTCCGGCTTGCTTGATATGCTGAAGCCGCGAGCAAACGACTCGGATCGGAGTGCCAAGTGGGCCACTTTTGGTAAGCAGAACTGGCGCTGTGGGATGAACCAAACGCCGAGTTAAGGCGCCCGAATCGACGCTCATGGGAAACCATGAAAGGCGTTGGTTGCTTAAGACAGCAGGACGGTGGCCATGGAAGTCGGAATCCGCTAAGGAGTGTGTAACAACTCACCTGCCGAAGCAACTAGCCCTGAAAATGGATGGCGCTGAAGCGTCGTGCCTATACTCGGCCGTCAGTCTGGCAGTCATGGCCGGTCCTTGCGGCCGGCCGCGAAGCCCTGACGAGTAGGAGGGTCGCGGCGGTGGGCGCAGAAGGGTCTGGGCGTGAGCCTGCCTGGAGCCGCCGTCGGTGCAGATCTTGGTGGTAGTAGCAAATACTCCAGCGAGGCCCTGGAGGGCTGACGCGGAGAAGGGTTTCGTGTGAACAGCCGTTGCACACGAGTCAGTCGATCCTAAGCCCTAGGAGAAATCCGATGTTGATGGGGGCCGTCATAGCATGATGCACTTTGTGCTGGCCCCCGTTGGGCGAAAGGGAATCCGGTTCCTATTCCGGAACCCGGCAGCGGAACCGATACAAGTCGGGCCCCTCTTTTAGAGATGCTCGTCGGGGTAACCCAAAAGGACCCGGAGACGCCGTCGGGAGATCGGGGAAGAGTTTTCTTTTCTGCATGAGCGTTCGAGTTCCCTGGAATCCTCTAGCAGGGAGATAGGGTTTGGAACGCGAAGAGCACCGCAGTTGCGGCGGTGTCCCGATCTTCCCCTCGGACCTTGAAAATCCGGGAGAGGGCCACGTGGAGGTGTCGCGCCGGTTCGTACCCATATCCGCAGCAGGTCTCCAAGGTGAAGAGCCTCTAGTCGATAGAATAATGTAGGTAAGGGAAGTCGGCAAATTGGATCCGTAACTTCGGGATAAGGATTGGCTCTGAGGATCGGGGCGTGTCGGGCTTGGTCGGGAAGTGGGTCAGCGCTAACGTGCCGGGCCTGGGCGAGGTGAGTGCCGTAGGGGTGCCGGTAAGTGCGGGCGTTTAGCGCGGGCGTGGTCTGCTCTCGCCGTTGGTTGGCCTCGTGCTGGCCGGCGGTGCAGGATGCGCGCGCCTGCGCGGCGTTCGCGCCCCGGTGCTTCAACCTGCGTGCAGGATCCGAGCTCGGTCCCGTGCCTTGGCCTCCCACGGATCTTCCTTGCTGCGAGGCCGCGTCCGCCTTAGCGTGCTCCTCCGGGGGCGCGCGGGTGCGCGGATTCTCTTCGGCCGCCATTCAACGATCAACTCAGAACTGGCACGGACTGGGGGAATCCGACTGTCTAATTAAAACAAAGCATTGCGATGGCCCTAGCGGGTGTTGACGCAATGTGATTTCTGCCCAGTGCTCTGAATGTCAACGTGAAGAAATTCAAGCAAGCGCGGGTAAACGGCGGGAGTAACTATGACTCTCTTAAGTAACTATGACTCTCTTTAGGTGGCCAAGTGGCGGCGGTGTGGCTGCATCCGGACTTGGCTTTTCGAAGTGCGGTCTTGATGTAGTCGTGCTGCTGCTGCGAGGTGCCTTCCTTGGGTTATAGTTACAGGGAGAGTGATGCGCAATACATGGGCCTAGCCCTCTTAGCCTCTCCTCTCCTGCGGTCTTCTCCCCTTCTCGTGGGCCCGCTGATTTTCGCAGAGTGGAAGACCGCACCAGGGGCTTGGGGGGGTTACCAGCCCCCCCTCGCATTATCCCTTTATAGTTGGGGGCAGCCGACAAGAAACAAGAGATGGTGGCCCTTCCGCTGAAGGTGCCACCCCAGCTACCCCAGCACCTATCCGGCCAACCGGCCGTAACGAAAATGCGATAGTTTGTGTAGCTCCCTTTGCTTGCAGTGAGTGCCACCGCACTTTTACCACGAAGAACGGTCTCGGGGTCCATCGCCGCCGCCAACACCCTGCGGCCGCCAACGCTGAGATCGTGACGGAGAGGCATCGCGCGAGGTGGACGGAGGAAGAAGTCCTGTCGCTCGCCAAGGCAGAGGCCGAACTGTTCCTTGAGAGGGACGCCCGGTTCTTCTTTGTAAATCAAGAACTTACCAGGATGTTCCCCGACCGAACGCTTGAGGCAATCAAGTGCCGACGGCGGCAAGCTGCCCACAAGCAGCTTGTCCGCCAATTCATGGAGGCACTTGAGATCGGTCGGGGTGAAGAGCCGGCGTCCCGCCGTGGAGCAGCGAGCTCGCTGCCTGACGCGGGCGAGGCCGCTGCGCCGCCCGTCGACGCAGCCGAGGACTTCGCGGCCGACACCACCGGGCCGCCGCCGGAGGGGCCGACTGACGCCGCCATCTGGGAGCATCTGGCGGGGCTACCTGCTTCCGCCCAGCGTTTCTCTGCCCTGGATCGAGTCATTGGTCTGGGGCGGGGCACGCCGCCCGATGTCATCCTGGGCATGCTCCCGGATGCCCTTGCGTCGGTCGGGTCCAGGGGGGAGAGGTCGATCACCAGGACACAGCGGCCGCGCCAACCATCCAAGCGGCCGCCTGCCGCCCCGCCGCTGCAGAAGCGCAAGCGGCGCCGCTGGGAATACGCGCGGACACAGGACGCCTTCCGTAGGTCGCGTGCGCGTTGCGTGCGCGGCTTGCTGGACGGCACCCTGCTGCAGCCGCCACCCGACATCCCCGGTCTGCTGGACTTCTGGGCGGACCTCTTCACGAAGAAGCCGATCTCCACCGCCGGCTTCATCCGTGACCGCCTTCTCCCGCACTCGGAGCCTGTCGCTCCTGAGTGCCTATGGGGGCCGGTCACACGTGAGGAGGTCGCTGCTGCCTTGCCGCCCAGGGGATCGGCAGCCGGGCCGGACGGCCTGACTCCAGCGGAGCTGCGGCGCCTGCCGCATGAAGTCCTGGTGAAACTCTTGAACCTCTTCCTCCTGGCCCGCGCCCTCCCCGAGCGTCTGCTTCGCGCCCGGACGTCACTTCTCCCCAAAACGGCTGCACCAACATCCCCCGCTGACTTTCGCCCCATTACGGTCTGCTCGGTGTTGGCGCGGACCTTTCACAAGGTTCTCGCGTCACGCCTGATGCGTGCATGTGCTGTGGACGAACGTCAGCGGGCATTCATCCCCCGGGATGGGATGTTGGAAAACACCTTCATCTTGGACACTGCTCTCACCGACGCAGTCCGCTCCTGTCGCTCTGTTTTTGTGGCATCGATCGACGTCTCTAAAGCGTTCGATTCGGTGGACCATGCCGCCCTCCGCCCCGTGCTGAGGGCCCATGGCCTGCCGGATTGCTTTATTGAGTACGTCGAAAGGTGTTACGAGGGTAGCACGACGGTGATAGCGGGCGGCGCCGACGTGGGCGTGCCCCTGCAGCCGGCTAGGGGTGTGCGTCAGGGTGACCCCCTCTCCCCCCTCCTTTTCAATTTTGCGGTGGACTATGTTTTGAGTCAACTTCCCTCCCACATCGGAGCTCGGATCCTTGGTCGCAGAGTTAACGCTGCGGCCTTCGCAGATGACGTCCTGCTTTTTGCATCGACCGCGAGGGGATTGCAGTCCCTCATCGATGCAGCCGTCGCAGCCCTCGCCCATCTGGGGCTGCAGATTAACGCCCGGAAGTGTTTCACCCTCGCCTTAGTCGCGTCTGGGCGCGACAAGAAGGTGAAGGTCGACGCCGACGTTACCTTCAAAGCGGGCAACGCCACCGTGCCCGCCCTACGTGTGGGTGAAACCTTCCGGTACCTGGGACTGCAATTCTCCACCGCTGGTCGCTGCGTTTTCAACCCACG
>NW_025726533.1:832500-837500 GCF_021461395.2 Schistocerca americana
CGTAACCTAACCTATATCGTACCGTAACCTAACCTATATCGTACCGTAACCTAACCTATATCGTACCGTAACCTAACCTATATCGTACCGTAACCTAACCTATATCGTACCGTAACCTAACCTATATCGTACCGTAACCTAACCTATATCGTACCGTAACCTAACCTATATCGTACCGTAACCTAACCTATATCGTACCGTAACCTAACCTATATCGTACCGTAACCTAACCTATATCGTACCGTAACCTAACCTATATCGTACCGTAACCTAACCTATGTCGTACCGTAACCTAACCTATGTCGTACCGTAACCTAACCTATGTCGTACCGTAACCTAACCTATGTCGTACCGTAACCTAACCTATGTCGTACCGTAACCTAACCTATGTCGTACCGTAACCTAACCTATGTCGTACCGTAACCTAACCTATGTCGTACCGTAACCTAACCTATGTCGTACCGTAACCTAACCTATGTCGTACCGTAACCTAACCTATGTCGTACCGTAACCTAACCTATGTCGTACCGTAACCTAACCTATGTCGTACCGTAACCTAACCTATGTCGTACCGTAACCTAACCTATGTCGTACCGTAACCTAACCTATGTCGTACCGTAACCTAACCTATGTCGTACCGTAACCTAACCTATGTCGTACCGTAACCTAACCTATGTCGTACCGTAACCTAACCTATGTCGTACCGTAACCTAACCTATGTCGTACCGTAACCTAACCTATGTCGTACCGTAACCTAACCTATGTCGTACCGTAACCTAACCTATGTCGTACCTTAACCTAACCTATGTCGTACCTTAACCTAACCTATGTCGTACCTTAACCTAACCTATGTCGTACCTTAACCTAACCTGTATTGCGCCTTAACCTAACCTGTATTGCGCCTTAACCTAACCTGTATTGCGCCTTAACCTAACCTGTATTGCGCCTTAACCTAACCTGTATTGCGCCTTAACCTAACCTGTATTGCGCCTTAACCTAACCTGTATTGCGCCTTAACCTAACCTGTATTGCGCCTTAACCTAACCTGTATTGCGCCTTAACCTAACCTGTATTGCGCCTTAACCTAACCTGTATTGCGCCTTAACCTAACCTGTATTGCGCCTTAACCTAACCTGTATTGCGCCTTAACCTAACCTGTATTGCGCCTTAACCTAACCTGTATTGCGCCTTAACCTAACCTGTATTGCGCCTTAACCTAACCTGTATTGCGCCTTAACCTAACCTGTATTGCGCCTTAACCTAACCTGTATTGCGCCTTAACCTAACCTGTATTGCGCCTTAACCTAACCTGTATGGCGCCTTAACCTAACCTGTATGGCGCCTTAACGTAACCTGTATTGCGCCTTAACGTAACCTGTATTGCGCCTTAACGTAACCTATATTGCGCCTTAACCTAACCTATATTGCGCCTTAACGTAACCTATATTGCGCCTTAACGTAACCTATATTGCGCCTTAACCTAACCTATATTGCGCCTTAACCTAACCTATATTGCGCCTTAACCTAACCTATATTGCGCCTTAACCTAACCTATATTGCGCCTTAACCTAACCTATATTGCGCCTTAACCTAACCTATATTGCGCCTTAACGTAACCTATATTGCGCCTTAACCTAACCTATATTGCGCCTTAACCTAACCTATATTGCGCCTTAACCTAACCTATATTGCGCCTTAACGTAACCTATATTGCGCCTTAACGTAACCTATATTGCGCCTTAACGTAACCTATATTGCGCCTTAACCTAACCTATATTGCGCCTTAACCTAACCTATATTGCGCCTTAACCTAACCTATATTGCGCCTTAACCTAACCTATATTGCGCCTTAACGTAACCTATATTGCGCCTTAACGTAACCTATATTGCGCCTTAACGTAACCTATATTGCGCCTTAACGTAACCTATATTGCGCCTTAACGTAACCTATATTGCGCCTTAACGTAACCTATATTGCGCCTTAACGTAACCTATATTGCGCCTTAACGTAACCTATATTGCGCCTTAACCTAACCTATATTGCGCCTTAACGTAACCTATATTGCGCCTTAATGTAACCTATATTGCGCCTTAATGTAACCTATATTGCGCCTTAATGTAACCTATATTGCGCCTTAATGTAACCTACGTTGCGCCTTAACGTAACCTACGTTGCGCCTTAACGTAACCTACGTTGCGCCTTAACGTAACCTACGTTGCGCCTTAACGTAACCTACGTTGCGCCGTAACGTAACCCACGTTGCGCCGTAACGCAACCCACGTTGCGCCGTAACGCAACCCACGTTGCGCCGTAACGTAACACACGTTGGGCCTTAACCCAACACACGTTGGGCCTTAACCCAACACACGTTGGGCCTTAACCCAACACACGTTGGGCCTTAACCCAACACACGTTGGGCCTTAACCCAACACACGTTGGGCCTTAACCCAACACACGTTGGGCCTTAACCCAACACACGTTGGGCCTTAACCCAACACACGTTGGGCCTTAACCCAACACACGTTGGGCCTTAACCCAACACACGTTGGGCCTTAACCCAACACACGTTGGGCCTTAACCCAACACACGTTGGGCCTTAACCTGCTCTGTAATTGTCATACGACGCGTTAAATTAGTGTAGTGTTGCCTAACTGCAACCCCCGCAATATAGTTTGCTACTCGCACTGCCCGGTCCCCAGTGTATCGCTTCATGTTAAACACCTTGCAGCTATACACTGTAATGTGGATGGCAGCAGGACGTACATGCTCAATGCCCTTTGCAGTTGTTCATTGGCATTTGCAGTTGTTCATTGGCATTTGCATGGCGAAGCACTTAGCCTACGCTGTGGTACGGCCTGTGTCAACTGTCCGCTGATGTTGTACGTCCAAATCACACACTGTACTGCACATTGGTCCTCATGTACTGAATGATACATCGTGGTACATGTGACCGTACAACGACTGCGCCAACAACGGCGAACCATGCGGTCCAAATGTTGTGCACTCAGCTACGTGTCGTCTCCCTATAAGAGCTGGATTGCAGTGTGGTATGCCCTGGATGGCGATCAGCATGAGCCGTCTGTTGATGTAGTGGCGCGTGTTGTCAGACGTAGTCGTCTCTTCTCACACACCGTGATAGCATGGTGCACTGCGTTCCACATCTGCGACATGCGACAGAGGCCGGTTGACAGTCGTTCGCGCAATGGACATCGCATACGTACGGGGGCCACCTTCCACGTGTTCGCGAAGCGTGCACATGTTGTTGCGTGTATGTGGGCAGACATAGTGTGTCGTGACACCTGACACAGGCATGCAACAATCGTTGAATTTGCAAATGGCGATGGACGCCTACGTTTGCTGGTGACGTTACGCAAATGAACAACTGGTAAACCGTTGTGGTGCGGTTGTTCTCGCTAGAGGTGAATCAGTGATGGCGACGATCGGTTGAGCTACCAACCGGTTGTTCCAGCGATACCCACCATGCCCACGAACGTGAATGGCATCTGGGTGTGAAGCGATACGCGGCGGTGGCTGGGTGGGACCGTCCCCGGCCGGTGAGGGGGGGCCTCCCGGCGTGCTGGCCGCGCGGTGCGTGGGCGCACGCGCTACAGCCGGCTGGTGGGGGCGGCCAGTGGCAGGCGCGCCGGCCGACGGAGGCGGCAGGCGGCGCAGCTGCGCGCCGGCGCACCCTGCACGCGGCGCCGTGCGGCCAAAGTAGGTCCTCGCGGGCCCGGTGCGAAGCGCGGTGGACATCTGCAGTGTGCTGGTCCGATTGAGGACTGTGTGCGCTGAGGATGCGCCGCCGCCCGGCGCTCGGCGCCGCGACGCCGTCTGCTGCTCGGTCGCCTCTGCGGTTCTCGCAGGTGGTTTGTATCGCAGCTGTGCGGACGTGTTGGCGCGTGCGCTGTGCTGGGAGAGTTCGCTTCGGCACCCAAGTGGGGCTTTTGTCCTTCTGTGGCGCTGGCGTTGGAGCTGCCGGTCACCGTAGGTGGCGCGTGTTGTCTCCCGCCGGCAATGCCACGACAGCACGCTCCCGGGCCTCTGTCGGCAGCGGCAAGCTCAGTTGGGAGCACGGGTGGTCGCACCTAAAGCGTCTACTCGCCAAACTCCGGGCGATTGCGCCTCTCTCGAACCCGACCAAGTACTTAGGACGGCGCTGCGCGCCGCCGGGACCTGAGAGGGTTTCGAGGTGTATGGTGCAGGGGAGCTCAGCCTCCTCCTGTTTGCAGAATAATTGAGCGGACGCTTGCGTGTTCGCGCGGGCCCCCGGGACACACTCCCGGGCGGCCGGCTGCTCAGCTCTAGTTGACGCAGCTCCCTGGTTGATCCTGCCAGTAGTCATATGCTTGTCTCAAAGATTAAGCCATGCATGTCTCAGTACAAGCCGCATTAAGGTGAAACCGCGAATGGCTCATTAAATCAGTTATGGTTCCTTAGATCGTACCCACGTTACTTGGATAACTGTGGTAATTCTAGAGCTAATACATGCAAACAGAGTCCCGACCAGAGATGGAAGGGACGCTTTTATTAGATCAAAACCAATCGGTCGGCTCGTCCGGTCCGTTTGCCTTGGTGACTCTGAATAACTTTGGGCTGATCGCACGGTCCTCGTACCGGCGACGCATCTTTCAAATGTCTGCCTTATCAACTGTCGATGGTAGGTTCTGCGCCTACCATGGTTGTAACGGGTAACGGGGAATCAGGGTTCGATTCCGGAGAGGGAGCCTGAGAAACGGCTACCACATCCAAGGAAGGCAGCAGGCGCGCAAATTACCCACTCCCGGCACGGGGAGGTAGTGACGAAAAATAACGATACGGGACTCATCCGAGGCCCCGTAATCGGAATGAGTACACTTTAAGTCCTTTAACGAGTATCTATTGGAGGGCAAGTCTGGTGCCAGCAGCCGCGGTAATTCCAGCTCCAATAGCGTATATTAAAGTTGTTGCGGTTAAAAAGCTCGTAGTTGGATTTGTGTCCCACGCTGTTGGTTCACCGCCC
>NW_025726533.1:845000-850000 GCF_021461395.2 Schistocerca americana
CGCCATCTGTAGGTCTCCCGCGGCATGACGTCCTGCAACGACGATACCGCCATCTATGAGACGCCAAGCCGACCAAGACATCGATGGGCCCACAGTGCCCATCATTCGACCCCACCCACAAAGCCTGCGTCCTCTGTCGACCACAGCACCCCAACGCCAGCGCCTCTGCCGCACGAAATCGTGGACCGGCAATCACTCCACCTGCGCCCCACTCCAACCGCCCAACTCGCAACTCCAGCGGATGAACGGCGGACCTTTCCCGCAGTCGCAATGTGCAATCCACCCCTATAACATGCGTTTCATGAAGAGGTACGTCCAATATGCGACATTCCCGCTGTCCCTATACATGAGCTGCGAGCTGTACCAGTTACGAGCTAGAGACGCGATCGCGTTGCTCTCTGTACGAATGCCGATGCTGAGCGGTCAGCTAGGAGGCGCTCCATCCATGTCGGTACCGGTGAGCGTTGCACTCGCAGTCGCAAAAACGTACGGCAAGTATATTACTCGGAAGAGTCAATGACAGTCCACGCCCCCCTGCGTGGGAAGAGTCTTTCTAGGCCATGACCCACCGGAAGGGCGCAGCGTCCCCCACCCCAGACATGTGACGTCACACCATCGGTATTGACGACTAGACTGATTCCTTATAATCATTTGCCATACACCGGTGGAAGCTGCCGAGACGAGTAACTACATAGCGGGCTCGCCGTGTCACTAATGTACAGAGATACAACAGTTTCGACTGGAACCGGATTAAACGTATACACGGCGCTGATTAGTAATAGATAGAGCCATCAGAATACAGATAATGTATACAACTGTCCGTATACATGCTGAAAGACTCTGCTCACAATCACAACCACACGTCAGCCACACACCCTTATCACGCACTACTCTCTGCCTGTAACACGCACACAGACAATATGTAAGCACCAGCATGGAACAACACCCAGTGCATCCTCTCCGCCACATTAGACAATCCACACTGTCATAACCAGACTGGGAGGTCCACTCAGAAAACAGAATATCCCACCCACCCGACAACCACCATTGCTCAGCCAAGCCACCAACACCCACACATGTCCTACACAGGGGTGCACCCAACATCACACTACTGCCTCCTCTCACAGCACACAAACAATGGCAGGAATGAAAGACACAGGTCTGCCACAAGCATGGAATGAGAGCGCCGCCTGTCATGAGCCAAAGGTGCATCC
The DNA here is from genome assembly GCF_021461395.2 of Schistocerca americana. Classification (NCBI taxonomy): domain Eukaryota; kingdom Metazoa; phylum Arthropoda; class Insecta; order Orthoptera; family Acrididae; genus Schistocerca; species Schistocerca americana. Next base: position 846,215 of record NW_025726533.1, read on the forward strand.
TGACGTGGCAAATCAGATGATGCCGCAGGCATCCACTTACTATAATCACAATCAACAAACCGGCCGCCCCGCCCCCCATTAAACCTTTCCTTACAACAATGTGTACCTTAACCTAACCTATATCGTACCGTAACCTAACCTATATCGTACCGTAACCTAACCTATATCGTACCGTAACCTAACCTATATCGTACCGTAACCTAACCTATATCGTACCGTAACCTAACCTATATCGTACCGTAACCTAACCTATATCGTACCGTAACCTAACCTATATCGTACCGTAACCTAACCTATATCGTACCGTAACCTAACCTATATCGTACCGTAACCTAACCTATATCGTACCGTAACCTAACCTATATCGTACCGTAACCTAACCTATATCGTACCGTAACCTAACCTATATCGTACCGTAACCTAACCTATATCGTACCGTAACCTAACCTATATCGTACCGTAACCTAACCTATATCGTACCGTAACCTAACCTATATCGTACCGTAACCTAACCTATGTCGTACCGTAACCTAACCTATGTCGTACCGTAACCTAACCTATGTCGTACCGTAACCTAACCTATGTCGTACCGTAACCTAACCTATGTCGTACCGTAACCTAACCTATGTCGTACCGTAACCTAACCTATGTCGTACCGTAACCTAACCTATGTCGTACCGTAACCTAACCTATGTCGTACCGTAACCTAACCTATGTCGTACCGTAACCTAACCTATGTCGTACCGTAACCTAACCTATGTCGTACCGTAACCTAACCTATGTCGTACCGTAACCTAACCTATGTCGTACCGTAACCTAACCTATGTCGTACCGTAACCTAACCTATGTCGTACCGTAACCTAACCTATGTCGTACCGTAACCTAACCTATGTCGTACCGTAACCTAACCTATGTCGTACCGTAACCTAACCTATGTCGTACCGTAACCTAACCTATGTCGTACCGTAACCTAACCTATGTCGTACCGTAACCTAACCTATGTCGTACCGTAACCTAACCTATGTCGTACCGTAACCTAACCTATGTCGTACCGTAACCTAACCTATGTCGTACCTTAACCTAACCTATGTCGTACCTTAACCTAACCTATGTCGTACCTTAACCTAACCTATGTCGTACCTTAACCTAACCTATGTCGTACCTTAACCTAACCTGTATTGCGCCTTAACCTAACCTGTATTGCGCCTTAACCTAACCTGTATTGCGCCTTAACCTAACCTGTATTGCGCCTTAACCTAACCTGTATTGCGCCTTAACCTAACCTGTATTGCGCCTTAACCTAACCTGTATTGCGCCTTAACCTAACCTGTATTGCGCCTTAACCTAACCTGTATTGCGCCTTAACCTAACCTGTATTGCGCCTTAACCTAACCTGTATTGCGCCTTAACCTAACCTGTATTGCGCCTTAACCTAACCTGTATTGCGCCTTAACCTAACCTGTATTGCGCCTTAACCTAACCTGTATTGCGCCTTAACCTAACCTGTATTGCGCCTTAACCTAACCTGTATTGCGCCTTAACCTAACCTGTATTGCGCCTTAACCTAACCTGTATGGCGCCTTAACCTAACCTGTATGGCGCCTTAACGTAACCTGTATTGCGCCTTAACGTAACCTATATTGCGCCTTAACGTAACCTATATTGCGCCTTAACCTAACCTATATTGCGCCTTAACGTAACCTATATTGCGCCTTAACGTAACCTATATTGCGCCTTAACCTAACCTATATTGCGCCTTAACCTAACCTATATTGCGCCTTAACCTAACCTATATTGCGCCTTAACCTAACCTATATTGCGCCTTAACCTAACCTATATTGCGCCTTAACGTAACCTATATTGCGCCTTAACCTAACCTATATTGCGCCTTAACCTAACCTATATTGCGCCTTAACCTAACCTATATTGCGCCTTAACGTAACCTATATTGCGCCTTAACGTAACCTATATTGCGCCTTAACGTAACCTATATTGCGCCTTAACCTAACCTATATTGCGCCTTAACCTAACCTATATTGCGCCTTAACCTAACCTATATTGCGCCTTAACGTAACCTATATTGCGCCTTAACGTAACCTATATTGCGCCTTAACGTAACCTATATTGCGCCTTAACGTAACCTATATTGCGCCTTAACGTAACCTATATTGCGCCTTAACGTAACCTATATTGCGCCTTAACGTAACCTATATTGCGCCTTAACGTAACCTATATTGCGCCTTAACCTAACCTATATTGCGCCTTAACGTAACCTATATTGCGCCTTAATGTAACCTATATTGCGCCTTAATGTAACCTATATTGCGCCTTAATGTAACCTATATTGCGCCTTAATGTAACCTACGTTGCGCCTTAACGTAACCTACGTTGCGCCTTAACGTAACCTACGTTGCGCCTTAACGTAACCTACGTTGCGCCTTAACGTAACCTACGTTGCGCCTTAACGTAACCTACGTTGCGCCGTAACGTAACCTACGTTGCGCCGTAACGCAACCCACGTTGCGCCGTAACGTAACCCACGTTGCGCCGTAACGTAACACACGTTGGGCCTTAACCCAACACACGTTGGGCCTTAACCCAACACACGTTGGGCCTTAACCCAACACACGTTGGGCCTTAACCCAACACACGTTGGGCCTTAACCCAACACACGTTGGGCCTTAACCCAACACACGTTGGGCCTTAACCCAACACACGTTGGGCCTTAACCCAACACACGTTGGGCCTTAACCCAACACACGTTGGGCCTTAACCCAACACACGTTGGGCCTTAACCCAACACACGTTGGGCCTTAACCTGCTCTGTAATTGTCATACGACGCGTTAAATTAGTGTAGTGTTGCCTAACTGCAACCCCCGCAATATAGTTTGCTACTCGCACTGCCCGGTCCCCAGTGTATCGCTTCATGTTAAACACCTTGCAGCTATACACTGTAATGTGGATGGCAGCAGGACGTACATGCTCAATGCCCTTTGCAGTTGTTCATTGGCATTTGCAGTTGTTCATTGGCATTTGCATGGCGAAGCACTTAGCCTACGCTGTGGTACGGCCTGTGTCAACTGTCCGCTGATGTTGTACGTCCAAATCACACACTGTACTGCACATTGGTCCTCATGTACTGAATGATACATCGTGGTACATGTGACCGTACAACGACTGCGCCAACAACGGCGAACCATGCGGTCCAAATGTTGTGCACTCAGCTACGTGTCGTCTCCCTATAAGAGCTGGATTGCAGTGTGGTATGCCCTGGATGGCGATCAGCATGAGCCGTCTGTTGATGTAGTGGCGCGTGTTGTCAGACGTAGTCGTCTCTTCTCACACACCGTGATAGCATGGTGCACTGCGTTCCACATCTGCGACATGCGACAGAGGCCGGTTGACAGTCGTTCGCGCAATGGACATCGCATACGTACGGGGGCCACCTTCCACGTGTTCGCGAAGCGTGCACATGTTGTTGCGTGTATGTGGGCAGACATAGTGTGTCGTGACACCTGACACAGGCATGCAACAATCGTTGAATTTGCAAATGGCGATGGACGCCTACGTTTGCTGGTGACGTTACGCAAATGAACAACTGGTAAACCGTTGTGGTGCGGTTGTTCTCGCTAGAGGTGAATCAGTGATGGCGACGATCGGTTGAGCTACCAACCGGTTGTTCCAGCGATACCCACCATGCCCACGAACGTGAATGGCATCTGGGTGTGAAGCGATACGCGGCGGTGGCTGGGTGGGACCGTCCCCGGCCGGTGAGGGGGGGCCTC
>NW_025726533.1:855000-857500 GCF_021461395.2 Schistocerca americana
TGGCGCTGAAGCGTCGTGCCTATACTCGGCCGTCAGTCTGGCAGTCATGGCCGGTCCTTGCGGCCGGCCGCGAAGCCCTGACGAGTAGGAGGGTCGCGGCGGTGGGCGCAGAAGGGTCTGGGCGTGAGCCTGCCTGGAGCCGCCGTCGGTGCAGATCTTGGTGGTAGTAGCAAATACTCCAGCGAGGCCCTGGAGGGCTGACGCGGAGAAGGGTTTCGTGTGAACAGCCGTTGCACACGAGTCAGTCGATCCTAAGCCCTAGGAGAAATCCGATGTTGATGGGGGCCGTCATAGCATGATGCACTTTGTGCTGGCCCCCGTTGGGCGAAAGGGAATCCGGTTCCTATTCCGGAACCCGGCAGCGGAACCGATACAAGTCGGGCCCCTCTTTTAGAGATGCTCGTCGGGGTAACCCAAAAGGACCCGGAGACGCCGTCGGGAGATCGGGGAAGAGTTTTCTTTTCTGCATGAGCGTTCGAGTTCCCTGGAATCCTCTAGCAGGGAGATAGGGTTTGGAACGCGAAGAGCACCGCAGTTGCGGCGGTGTCCCGATCTTCCCCTCGGACCTTGAAAATCCGGGAGAGGGCCACGTGGAGGTGTCGCGCCGGTTCGTACCCATATCCGCAGCAGGTCTCCAAGGTGAAGAGCCTCTAGTCGATAGAATAATGTAGGTAAGGGAAGTCGGCAAATTGGATCCGTAACTTCGGGATAAGGATTGGCTCTGAGGATCGGGGCGTGTCGGGCTTGGTCGGGAAGTGGGTCAGCGCTAACGTGCCGGGCCTGGGCGAGGTGAGTGCCGTAGGGGTGCCGGTAAGTGCGGGCGTTTAGCGCGGGCGTGGTCTGCTCTCGCCGTTGGTTGGCCTCGTGCTGGCCGGCGGTGCAGGATGCGCGCGCCTGCGCGGCGTTCGCGCCCCGGTGCTTCAACCTGCGTGCAGGATCCGAGCTCGGTCCCGTGCCTTGGCCTCCCACGGATCTTCCTTGCTGCGAGGCCGCGTCCGCCTTAGCGTGCTCCTCCGGGGGCGCGCGGGTGCGCGGATTGTCTTCGGCCGCCATTCAACGATCAACTCAGAACTGGCACGGACTGGGGGAATCCGACTGTCTAATTAAAACAAAGCATTGCGATGGCCCTAGCGGGTGTTGACGCAGTGTGATTTCTGCCCAGTGCTCTGAATGTCAACGTGAAGAAATTCAAGCAAGCGCGGGTAAACGGCGGGAGTAACTATGACCAACCATCCAAGCGGCCGCCTGCCGCCCCGCCGCTGCAGAAGCGCAAGCGGCGCCGCTGGGAATACGCGCGGACACAGGACGCCTTCCGTAGGTCGCGTGCGCGTTGCGTGCGCGGCTTGCTGGACGGCACCCTGCTGCAGCCGCCACCCGACATCCCCGGTCTGCTGGACTTCTGGGCGGACCTCTTCACGAAGAAGCCGATCTCCACCGCCGGCTTCATCCGTGACCGCCTTCTCCCGCACTCGGAGCCTGTCGCTCCTGAGTGCCTATGGGGGCCGGTCACACGTGAGGAGGTCGCTGCTGCCTTGCCGCCCAGGGGATCGGCAGCCGGGCCGGACGGCCTGACTCCAGCGGAGCTGCGGCGCCTGCCGCATGAAGTCCTGGTGAAACTCTTGAACCTCTTCCTCCTGGCCCGCGCCCTCCCCGAGCGTCTGCTTCGCGCCCGGACGTCACTTCTCCCCAAAACGGCTGCACCAACATCCCCCGCTGACTTTCGCCCCATTACGGTCTGCTCGGTGTTGGCGCGGACCTTTCACAAGGTTCTCGCGTCACGCCTGATGCGTGCATGTGCTGTGGACGAACGTCAGCGGGCATTCATCCCCCGGGATGGGATGTTGGAAAACACCTTCATCTTGGACACTGCTCTCACCGACGCAGTCCGCTCCTGTCGCTCTGTTTTTGTGGCATCGATCGACGTCTCTAAAGCGTTCGATTCGGTGGACCATGCCGCCCTCCGCCCCGTGCTGAGGGCTCATGGCCTGCCGGATTGCTTTATTGAGTACGTCGAAAGGTGTTACGAGGGTAGCACGACGGTGATAGCGGGCGGCGCCGACGTGGGCGTGCCCCTGCAGCCGGCTAGGGGTGTGCGTCAGGGTGACCCCCTCTCCCCCCTCCTTTTCAATTTTGCGGTGGACTATGTTTTGAGTCAACTTCCCTCCCACATCGGAGCTCGGATCCTTGGTCGCAGAGTTAACGCTGCGGCCTTCGCAGATGACGTCCTGCTTTTTGCATCGACCGCGAGGGGATTGCAGTCCCTCATCGACGCAGCCGTCGCAGCCCTCGCCCATCTGGGGCTGCAGATCAACGCCCGGAAGTGTTTCACCCTCGCCTTAGTCGCGTCTGGGCGCGACAAGAAGGTGAAGGTCGACGCCGACGTTACCTTCAAAGCGGGCAACGCCACCGTGCCCGCCCTACGTGTGGGTGAAACCTTCCGGTACTTGGGACTGCAATTCTCCACCGCTGGTCGCTGCGTTTTCAACCCACGACGCCACCT
>NW_025726533.1:862500-867500 GCF_021461395.2 Schistocerca americana
TACCGTAACCTAACCTATATCGTACCGTAACCTAACCTATATCGTACCGTAACCTAACCTATATCGTACCGTAACCTAACCTATATCGTACCGTAACCTAACCTATATCGTACCGTAACCTAACCTATATCGTACCGTAACCTAACCTATATCGTACCGTAACCTAACCTATATCGTACCGTAACCTAACCTATATCGTACCGTAACCTAACCTATGTCGTACCGTAACCTAACCTATGTCGTACCGTAACCTAACCTATATCGTACCGTAACCTAACCTATATCGTACCGTAACCTAACCTATGTCGTACCGTAACCTAACCTATGTCGTACCGTAACCTAACCTATGTCGTACCGTAACCTAACCTATGTCGTACCGTAACCTAACCTATGTCGTACCGTAACCTAACCTATGTCGTACCGTAACCTAACCTATGTCGTACCGTAACCTAACCTATGTCGTACCGTAACCTAACCTATGTCGTACCGTAACCTAACCTATGTCGTACCGTAACCTAACCTATGTCGTACCGTAACCTAACCTATGTCGTACCGTAACCTAACCTATGTCGTACCGTAACCTAACCTATGTCGTACCGTAACCTAACCTATGTCGTACCGTAACCTAACCTATGTCGTACCGTAACCTAACCTATGTCGTACCGTAACCTAACCTATGTCGTACCGTAACCTAACCTATGTCGTACCGTAACCTAACCTATGTCGTACCGTAACCTAACCTATGTCGTACCGTAACCTAACCTATGTCGTACCGTAACCTAACCTATGTCGTACCTTAACCTAACCTATGTCGTACCTTAACCTAACCTATGTCGTACCTTAACCTAACCTATGTCGTACCTTAACCTAACCTATGTCGTACCTTAACCTAACCTGTATTGCGCCTTAACCTAACCTGTATTGCGCCTTAACCTAACCTGTATTGCGCCTTAACCTAACCTGTATTGCGCCTTAACCTAACCTGTATTGCGCCTTAACCTAACCTGTATTGCGCCTTAACCTAACCTGTATTGCGCCTTAACCTAACCTGTATTGCGCCTTAACCTAACCTGTATTGCGCCTTAACCTAACCTGTATTGCGCCTTAACCTAACCTGTATTGCGCCTTAACCTAACCTGTATTGCGCCTTAACCTAACCTGTATTGCGCCTTAACCTAACCTGTATTGCGCCTTAACCTAACCTGTATTGCGCCTTAACCTAACCTGTATTGCGCCTTAACCTAACCTGTATTGCGCCTTAACCTAACCTGTATTGCGCCTTAACCTAACCTGTATTGCGCCTTAACCTAACCTGTATTGCGCCTTAACCTAACCTGTATGGCGCCTTAACCTAACCTGTATGGCGCCTTAACGTAACCTGTATTGCGCCTTAACGTAACCTATATTGCGCCTTAACGTAACCTATATTGCGCCTTAACCTAACCTATATTGCGCCTTAACGTAACCTATATTGCGCCTTAACGTAACCTATATTGCGCCTTAACCTAACCTATATTGCGCCTTAACCTAACCTATATTGCGCCTTAACCTAACCTATATTGCGCCTTAACCTAACCTATATTGCGCCTTAACCTAACCTATATTGCGCCTTAACCTAACCTATATTGCGCCTTAACGTAACCTATATTGCGCCTTAACCTAACCTATATTGCGCCTTAACCTAACCTATATTGCGCCTTAACCTAACCTATATTGCGCCTTAACGTAACCTATATTGCGCCTTAACGTAACCTATATTGCGCCTTAACGTAACCTATATTGCGCCTTAACCTAACCTATATTGCGCCTTAACCTAACCTATATTGCGCCTTAACCTAACCTATATTGCGCCTTAACCTAACCTATATTGCGCCTTAACGTAACCTATATTGCGCCTTAACGTAACCTATATTGCGCCTTAACGTAACCTATATTGCGCCTTAACGTAACCTATATTGCGCCTTAACGTAACCTATATTGCGCCTTAACGTAACCTATATTGCGCCTTAACGTAACCTATATTGCGCCTTAACGTAACCTATATTGCGCCTTAACCTAACCTATATTGCGCCTTAACGTAACCTATATTGCGCCTTAATGTAACCTATATTGCGCCTTAATGTAACCTATATTGCGCCTTAATGTAACCTATATTGCGCCTTAACGTAACCTACGTTGCGCCTTAACGTAACCTACGTTGCGCCTTAACGTAACCTACGTTGCGCCTTAACGTAACCTACGTTGCGCCTTAACGTAACCTACGTTGCGCCGTAACGTAACCTACGTTGCGCCGTAACGCAACCCACGTTGCGCCGTAACGTAACCCACGTTGCGCCGTAACGTAACACACGTTGGGCCTTAACCCAACACACGTTGGGCCTTAACCCAACACACGTTGGGCCTTAACCCAACACACGTTGGGCCTTAACCCAACACACGTTGGGCCTTAACCCAACACACGTTGGGCCTTAACCCAACACACGTTGGGCCTTAACCCAACACACGTTGGGCCTTAACCCAACACACGTTGGGCCTTAACCCAACACACGTTGGGCCTTAACCCAACACACGTTGGGCCTTAACCCAACACACGTTGGGCCTTAACCCAACACACGTTGGGCCTTAACCCAACACACGTTGGGCCTTAACCTGCTCTGTAATTGTCATACGACGCGTTAAATTAGTGTAGTGTTGCCTAACTGCAACCCCCGCAATATAGTTTGCTACTCGCACTGCCCGGTCCCCAGTGTATCGCTTCATGTTAAACACCTTGCAGCTATACACTGTAATGTGGATGGCAGCAGGACGTACATGCTCAATGCCCTTTGCAGTTGTTCATTGGCATTTGCAGTTGTTCATTGGCATTTGCATGGCGAAGCACTTAGCCTACGCTGTGGTACGGCCTGTGTCAACTGTCCGCTGATGTTGTACGTCCAAATCACACACTGTACTGCACATTGGTCCTCATGTACTGAATGATACATCGTGGTACATGTGACCGTACAACGACTGCGCCAACAACGGCGAACCATGCGGTCCAAATGTTGTGCACTCAGCTACGTGTCGTCTCCCTATAAGAGCTGGATTGCAGTGTGGTATGCCCTGGATGGCGATCAGCATGAGCCGTCTGTTGATGTAGTGGCGCGTGTTGTCAGACGTAGTCGTCTCTTCTCACACACCGTGATAGCATGGTGCACTGCGTTCCACATCTGCGACATGCGACAGAGGCCGGTTGACAGTCGTTCGCGCAATGGACATCGCATACGTACGGGGGCCACCTTCCACGTGTTCGCGAAGCGTGCACATGTTGTTGCGTGTATGTGGGCAGACATAGTGTGTCGTGACACCTGACACAGGCATGCAACAATCGTTGAATTTGCAAATGGCGATGGACGCCTACGTTTGCTGGTGACGTTACGCAAATGAGCAACTGGTAAACCGTTGTGGTGCGGTTGTTCTCGCTAGAGGTGAATCAGTGATGGCGACGATCGGTTGAGCTACCAACCGGTTGTTCCAGCGATACCCACCATGCCCACGAACGTGAATGGCATCTGGGTGTGAAGCGATACGCGGCGGTGGCTGGGTGGGACCGTCCCCGGCCGGTGAGGGGGGGCCTCCCGGCGTGCTGGCCGCGCGGTGCGTGGGCGCACGCGCTACAGCCGGCTGGTGGGGGCGGCCAGTGGCAGGCGCGCCGGCCGACGGAGGCGGCAGGCGGCGCAGCTGCGCGCCGGCGCACCCTGCACGCGGCGCCGTGCGGCCAAAGTAGGTCCTCGCGGGCCCGGTGCGAAGCGCGGTGGACATCTGCAGTGTGCTGGTCCGATTGAGGACTGTGTGCGCTGAGGATGCGCCGCCGCCCGGCGCTCGGCGCCGCGACGCCGTCTGCTGCTCGGTCGCCTCTGCGGTTCTCGCAGGTGGTTTGTATCGCAGCTGTGCGGACGTGTTGGCGCGTGCGCTGTGCTGGGAGAGTTCGCTTCGGCACCCAAGTGGGGCTTTTGTCCTTCTGTGGCGCTGGCGTTGGAGCTGCCGGTCACCGTAGGTGGCGCGTGTTGTCTCCCGCCGGCAATGCCACGACAGCACGCTCCCGGGCCTCTGTCGGCAGCGGCAAGCTCAGTTGGGAGCACGGGTGGTCGCACCTAAAGCGTCTACTCGCCAAACTCCGGGCGATTGCGCCTCTCTCGAACCCGACCAAGTACTTAGGACGGCGCTGCGCGCCGCCGGGACCTGAGAGGGTTTCGAGGTGTATGGTGCAGGGGAGCTCAGCCTCCTCCTGTTTGCAGAATAATTGAGCGGACGCTTGCGTGTTCGCGCGGGCCCCCGGGACACACTCCCGGGCGGCCGGCTGCTCAGCTCTAGTTGACGCAGCTCCCTGGTTGATCCTGCCAGTAGTCATATGCTTGTCTCAAAGATTAAGCCATGCATGTCTCAGTACAAGCCGCATTAAGGTGAAACCGCGAATGGCTCATTAAATCAGTTATGGTTCCTTAGATCGTACCCACGTTACTTGGATAACTGTGGTAATTCTAGAGCTAATACATGCAAACAGAGTCCCGACCAGAGATGGAAGGGACGCTTTTATTAGATCAAAACCAATCGGTCGGCTCGTCCGGTCCGTTTGCCTTGGTGACTCTGAATAACTTTGGGCTGATCGCACGGTCCTCGTACCGGCGACGCATCTTTCAAATGTCTGCCTTATCAACTGTCGATGGTAGGTTCTGCGCCTACCATGGTTGTAACGGGTAACGGGGAATCAGGGTTCGATTCCGGAGAGGGAGCCTGAGAAACGGCTACCACATCCAAGGAAGGCAGCAGGCGCGCAAATTACCCACTCCCGGCACGGGGAGGTAGTGACGAAAAATAACGATACGGGACTCATCCGAGGCCCCGTAATCGGAATGAGTACACTTTAAATCCTTTAACGAGTATCTATTGGAGGGCAAGTCTGGTGCCAGCAGCCGCGGTAATTCCAGCTCCAATAGCGTATATTAAAGTTGTTGCGGTTA
>NW_025726533.1:875000-882500 GCF_021461395.2 Schistocerca americana
CATCTATGCGAATCTGACAACACTACGTCCGCCATGTCGAGCGCACCACAAAACACAGCGCCATCTGTAGGTCTCCCGCGGCATGACGTCCTGCAACGACGATACCGCCATCTATGAGACGCCAAGCCGACCAAGACATCGATGGGCCCACAGTGCCCATCATTCGACCCCACCCACAAAGCCTGCGTCCTCTGTCGACCACAGCACCCCAACGCCAGCGCCTCTGCCGCACGAAATCGTGGACCGGCAATCACTCCACCTGCGCCCCACTCCAACCGCCCAACTCGCAACTCCAGCGGATGAACGGCGGACCTTTCCCGCAGTCGCAATGTGCAATCCACCCCTATAACATGCGTTTCATGAAGAGGTACGTCCAATATGCGACATTCCCGCTGTCCCTATACATGAGCTGCGAGCTGTACCAGTTACGAGCTAGAGACGCGATCGCGTTGCTCTCTGTACGAATGCCGATGCTGAGCGGTCAGCTAGGAGGCGCTCCATCCATGTCGGTACCGGTGAGCGTTGCACTCGCAGTCGCAAAAACGTACGGCAAGTATATTACTCGGAAGAGTCAATGACAGTCCACGCCCCCCTGCGTGGGAAGAGTCTTTCTAGGCCATGACCCACCGGAAGGGCGCAGCGTCCCCCACCCCAGACATGTGACGTCACACCATCGGTATTGACGACTAGACTGATTCCTTATAATCATTTGCCATACACCGGTGGAAGCTGCCGAGACGAGTAACTACATAGCGGGCTCGCCGTGTCACTAATGTACAGAGATACAACAGTTTCGACTGGAACCGGATTAAACGTATACACGGCGCTGATTAGTAATAGATAGAGCCATCAGAATACAGATAATGTATACAACTGTCCGTATACATGCTGAAAGACTCTGCTCACAATCACAACCACACGTCAGCCACACACCCTTATCACGCACTACTCTCTGCCTGTAACACGCACACAGACAATATGTAAGCACCAGCATGGAACAACACCCAGTGCATCCTCTCCGCCACATTAGACAATCCACACTGTCATAACCAGACTGGGAGGTCCACTCAGAAAACAGAATATCCCACCCACCCGACAACCACCATTGCTCAGCCAAGCCACCAACACCCACACATGTCCTACACAGGGGTGCACCCAACATCACAATACTGCCTCCTCTCACAGCACACAAACAATGGCAGGAATGAAAGACACAGGTCTGCCACAAGCATGGAATGAGAGCGCCGCCTGTCATGAGCCAAAGGTGCATCCTGACGTGGCAAATCAGATGATGCCGCAGGCATCCACTTACTATAATCACAATCAACAAACCGGCCGCCCCGCCCCCCATTAAACCTTTCCTTACAACAATGTGTACCTTAACCTAACCTATATCGTACCGTAACCTAACCTATATCGTACCGTAACCTAACCTATATCGTACCGTAACCTAACCTATATCGTACCGTAACCTAACCTATATCGTACCGTAACCTAACCTATATCGTACCGTAACCTAACCTATATCGTACCGTAACCTAACCTATATCGTACCGTAACCTAACCTATATCGTACCGTAACCTAACCTATATCGTACCGTAACCTAACCTATATCGTACCGTAACCTAACCTATATCGTACCGTAACCTAACCTATATCGTACCGTAACCTAACCTATATCGTACCGTAACCTAACCTATATCGTACCGTAACCTAACCTATATCGTACCGTAACCTAACCTATATCGTACCGTAACCTAACCTATGTCGTACCGTAACCTAACCTATGTCGTACCGTAACCTAACCTATATCGTACCGTAACCTAACCTATATCGTACCGTAACCTAACCTATGTCGTACCGTAACCTAACCTATGTCGTACCGTAACCTAACCTATGTCGTACCGTAACCTAACCTATGTCGTACCGTAACCTAACCTATGTCGTACCGTAACCTAACCTATGTCGTACCGTAACCTAACCTATGTCGTACCGTAACCTAACCTATGTCGTACCGTAACCTAACCTATGTCGTACCGTAACCTAACCTATGTCGTACCGTAACCTAACCTATGTCGTACCGTAACCTAACCTATGTCGTACCGTAACCTAACCTATGTCGTACCGTAACCTAACCTATGTCGTACCGTAACCTAACCTATGTCGTACCGTAACCTAACCTATGTCGTACCGTAACCTAACCTATGTCGTACCGTAACCTAACCTATGTCGTACCGTAACCTAACCTATGTCGTACCGTAACCTAACCTATGTCGTACCGTAACCTAACCTATGTCGTACCTTAACCTAACCTATGTCGTACCTTAACCTAACCTATGTCGTACCTTAACCTAACCTATGTCGTACCTTAACCTAACCTATGTCGTACCTTAACCTAACCTGTATTGCGCCTTAACCTAACCTGTATTGCGCCTTAACCTAACCTGTATTGCGCCTTAACCTAACCTGTATTGCGCCTTAACCTAACCTGTATTGCGCCTTAACCTAACCTGTATTGCGCCTTAACCTAACCTGTATTGCGCCTTAACCTAACCTGTATTGCGCCTTAACCTAACCTGTATTGCGCCTTAACCTAACCTGTATTGCGCCTTAACCTAACCTGTATTGCGCCTTAACCTAACCTGTATTGCGCCTTAACCTAACCTGTATTGCGCCTTAACCTAACCTGTATTGCGCCTTAACCTAACCTGTATTGCGCCTTAACCTAACCTGTATTGCGCCTTAACCTAACCTGTATTGCGCCTTAACCTAACCTGTATTGCGCCTTAACCTAACCTGTATTGCGCCTTAACCTAACCTGTATTGCGCCTTAACCTAACCTGTATTGCGCCTTAACCTAACCTGTATTGCGCCTTAACCTAACCTGTATTGCGCCTTAACCTAACCTGTATGGCGCCTTAACCTAACCTGTATGGCGCCTTAACGTAACCTGTATTGCGCCTTAACGTAACCTATATTGCGCCTTAACGTAACCTATATTGCGCCTTAACCTAACCTATATTGCGCCTTAACGTAACCTATATTGCGCCTTAACGTAACCTATATTGCGCCTTAACCTAACCTATATTGCGCCTTAACCTAACCTATATTGCGCCTTAACCTAACCTATATTGCGCCTTAACCTAACCTATATTGCGCCTTAACCTAACCTATATTGCGCCTTAACCTAACCTATATTGCGCCTTAACGTAACCTATATTGCGCCTTAACCTAACCTATATTGCGCCTTAACCTAACCTATATTGCGCCTTAACCTAACCTATATTGCGCCTTAACGTAACCTATATTGCGCCTTAACGTAACCTATATTGCGCCTTAACCTAACCTATATTGCGCCTTAACCTAACCTATATTGCGCCTTAACCTAACCTATATTGCGCCTTAACCTAACCTATATTGCGCCTTAACGTAACCTATATTGCGCCTTAACGTAACCTATATTGCGCCTTAACGTAACCTATATTGCGCCTTAACGTAACCTATATTGCGCCTTAACGTAACCTATATTGCGCCTTAACGTAACCTATATTGCGCCTTAACGTAACCTATATTGCGCCTTAACGTAACCTATATTGCGCCTTAACCTAACCTATATTGCGCCTTAACGTAACCTATATTGCGCCTTAATGTAACCTATATTGCGCCTTAATGTAACCTATATTGCGCCTTAATGTAACCTATATTGCGCCTTAACGTAACCTACGTTGCGCCTTAACGTAACCTACGTTGCGCCTTAACGTAACCTACGTTGCGCCTTAACGTAACCTACGTTGCGCCTTAACGTAACCTACGTTGCGCCTTAACGTAACCTACGTTGCGCCGTAACGTAACCCACGTTGCGCCGTAACGCAACCCACGTTGCGCCGTAACGTAACCCACGTTGCGCCGTAACGTAACACACGTTGGGCCTTAACCCAACACACGTTGGGCCTTAACCCAACACACGTTGGGCCTTAACCCAACACACGTTGGGCCTTAACCCAACACACGTTGGGCCTTAACCCAACACACGTTGGGCCTTAACCCAACACACGTTGGGCCTTAACCCAACACACGTTGGGCCTTAACCCAACACACGTTGGGCCTTAACCTGCTCTGTAATTGTCATACGACGCGTTAAATTAGTGTAGTGTTGCCTAACTGCAACCCCCGCAATATAGTTTGCTACTCGCACTGCCCGGTCCCCAGTGTATCGCTTCATGTTAAACACCTTGCAGCTATACACTGTAATGTGGATGGCAGCAGGACGTACATGCTCAATGCCCTTTGCAGTTGTTCATTGGCATTTGCAGTTGTTCATTGGCATTTGCATGGCGAAGCACTTAGCCTACGCTGTGGTACGGCCTGTGTCAACTGTCCGCTGATGTTGTACGTCCAAATCACACACTGTACTGCACATTGGTCCTCATGTACTGAATGATACATCGTGGTACATGTGACCGTACAACGACTGCGCCAACAACGGCGAACCATGCGGTCCAAATGTTGTGCACTCAGCTACGTGTCGTCTCCCTATAAGAGCTGGATTGCAGTGTGGTATGCCCTGGATGGCGATCAGCATGAGCCGTCTGTTGATGTAGTGGCGCGTGTTGTCAGACGTAGTCGTCTCTTCTCACACACCGTGATAGCATGGTGCACTGCGTTCCACATCTGCGACATGCGACAGAGGCCGGTTGACAGTCGTTCGCGCAATGGACATCGCATACGTACGGGGGCCACCTTCCACGTGTTCGCGAAGCGTGCACATGTTGTTGCGTGTATGTGGGCAGACATAGTGTGTCGTGACACCTGACACAGGCATGCAACAATCGTTGAATTTGCAAATGGCGATGGACGCCTACGTTTGCTGGTGACGTTACGCAAATGAACAACTGGTAAACCGTTGTGGTGCGGTTGTTCTCGCTAGAGGTGAATCAGTGATGGCGACGATCGGTTGAGCTACCAACCGGTTGTTCCAGCGATACCCACCATGCCCACGAACGTGAATGGCATCTGGGTGTGAAGCGATACGCGGCGGTGGCTGGGTGGGACCGTCCCCGGCCGGTGAGGGGGGGCCTCCCGGCGTGCTGGCCGCGCGGTGCGTGGGCGCACGCGCTACAGCCGGCTGGTGGGGGCGGCCAGTGGCAGGCGCGCCGGCCGACGGAGGCGGCAGGCGGCGCAGCTGCGCGCCGGCGCACCCTGCACGCGGCGCCGTGCGGCCAAAGTAGGTCCTCGCGGGCCCGGTGCGAAGCGCGGTGGACATCTGCAGTGTGCTGGTCCGATTGAGGACTGTGTGCGCTGAGGATGCGCCGCCGCCCGGCGCTCGGCGCCGCGACGCCGTCTGCTGCTCGGTCGCCTCTGCGGTTCTCGCAGGTGGTTTGTATCGCAGCTGTGCGGACGTGTTGGCGCGTGCGCTGTGCTGGGAGAGTTCGCTTCGGCACCCAAGTGGGGCTTTTGTCCTTCTGTGGCGCTGGCGTTGGAGCTGCCGGTCACCGTAGGTGGCGCGTGTTGTCTCCCGCCGGCAATGCCACGACAGCACGCTCCCGGGCCTCTGTCGGCAGCGGCAAGCTCAGTTGGGAGCACGGGTGGTCGCACCTAAAGCGTCTACTCGCCAAACTCCGGGCGATTGCGCCTCTCTCGAACCCGACCAAGTACTTAGGACGGCGCTGCGCGCCGCCGGGACCTGAGAGGGTTTCGAGGTGTATGGTGCAGGGGAGCTCAGCCTCCTCCTGTTTGCAGAATAATTGAGCGGACGCTTGCGTGTTCGCGCGGGCCCCCGGGACACACTCCCGGGCGGCCGGCTGCTCAGCTCTAGTTGACGCAGCTCCCTGGTTGATCCTGCCAGTAGTCATATGCTTGTCTCAAAGATTAAGCCATGCATGTCTCAGTACAAGCCGCATTAAGGTGAAACCGCGAATGGCTCATTAAATCAGTTATGGTTCCTTAGATCGTACCCACGTTACTTGGATAACTGTGGTAATTCTAGAGCTAATACATGCAAACAGAGTCCCGACCAGAGATGGAAGGGACGCTTTTATTAGATCAAAACCAATCGGTCGGCTCGTCCGGTCCGTTTGCCTTGGTGACTCTGAATAACTTTGGGCTGATCGCACGGTCCTCGTACCGGCGACGCATCTTTCAAATGTCTGCCTTATCAACTGTCGATGGTAGGTTCTGCGCCTACCATGGTTGTAACGGGTAACGGGGAATCAGGGTTCGATTCCGGAGAGGGAGCCTGAGAAACGGCTACCACATCCAAGGAAGGCAGCAGGCGCGCAAATTACCCACTCCCGGCACGGGGAGGTAGTGACGAAAAATAACGATACGGGACTCATCCGAGGCCCCGTAATCGGAATGAGTACACTTTAAATCCTTTAACGAGTATCTATTGGAGGGCAAGTCTGGTGCCAGCAGCCGCGGTAATTCCAGCTCCAATAGCGTATATTAAAGTTGTTGCGGTTAAAAAGCTCGTAGTTGGATTTGTGTCCCACGCTGTTGGTTCACCGCCCGTCGGTGTTTAACTGGCATGTATCGTGGGACGTCCTGCCGGTGGGGCGAGCTGAAGGCGTGCGACGCGCCTCGTGCGTGCTCGTGCGTCCCGAGGCGGACCCCGTTGCAATCCTACCAGGGTGCTCTTGAGTGAGTGTCTCGGTGGGCCGGCACGTTTACTTTGAACAAATTAGAGTGCTTAAAGCAGGCAAGCCCGCCTGAATACTGTGTGCATTGAATAATGGAATAGGACCTCGGTTCTATTTTGTTGGTTTTCGGAACCCGAGGTAATGATTAATAGGGACAGGCGGGGGCATTCGTATTGCGACGTTAGAGGTGAAATTCTTGGATCGTCGCAAGACGAACAGAAGCGAAAGCATTTGCCAAGTATGTTTTCATTAATCAAGAACGAAAGTTAGAGGTTCGAAGGCGATCAGATACCGCCCTAGTTCTAACCATAAACGATGCCAGCCAGCGATCCGCCGCAGTTCCTCCGATGACTCGGCGGGCAGCCTCCGGGAAACCAAAGCTTTTGGGTTCCGGGGGAAGTATGGTTGCAAAGCTGAAACTTAAAGGAATTGACGGAAGGGCACCACCAGGAGTGGAGCCTGCGGCTTAATTTGACTCAACACGGGAAACCTCACCAGGCCCGGACACCGGAAGGATTGACAGATTGATAGCTCTTTCTTGATTCGGTGGGTGGTGGTGCATGGCCGTTCTTAGTTGGTGGAGCGATTTGTCTGGTTAATTCCGATAACGAACGAGACTCTAGCCTGCTAACTAGTCGCGTGACATCCTTCGTGCTGTCAGCGATTACTTTTCTTCTTAGAGGGACAGGCGGCTTCTAGCCGCACGAGATTGAGCAATAACAGGTCTGTGATGCCCTTAGATGTTCTGGGCCGCACGCGCGCTACACTGAAGGAATCAGCGTGTCTTCCTAGGCCGAAAGGTCGGGGTAACCCGCTGAACCTCCTTCGTGCTAGGGATTGGGGCTTGCAATTGTTCCCCAT
>NW_025726533.1:892500-897500 GCF_021461395.2 Schistocerca americana
AGGTACGTCCAATATGCGACATTCCCGCTGTCCCTATACATGAGCTGCGAGCTGTACCAGTTACGAGCTAGAGACGCGATCGCGTTGCTCTCTGTACGAATGCCGATGCTGAGCGGTCAGCTAGGAGGCGCTCCATCCATGTCGGTACCGGTGAGCGTTGCACTCGCAGTCGCAAAAACGTACGGCAAGTATATTACTCGGAAGAGTCAATGACAGTCCACGCCCCCCTGCGTGGGAAGAGTCTTTCTAGGCCATGACCCACCGGAAGGGCGCAGCGTCCCCCACCCCAGACATGTGACGTCACACCATCGGTATTGACGACTAGACTGATTCCTTATAATCATTTGCCATACACCGGTGGAAGCTGCCGAGACGAGTAACTACATAGCGGGCTCGCCGTGTCACTAATGTACAGAGATACAACAGTTTCGACTGGAACCGGATTAAACGTATACACGGCGCTGATTAGTAATAGATAGAGCCATCAGAATACAGATAATGTATACAACTGTCCGTATACATGCTGAAAGACTCTGCTCACAATCACAACCACACGTCAGCCACACACCCTTATCACGCACTACTCTCTGCCTGTAACACGCACACAGACAATATGTAAGCACCAGCATGGAACAACACCCAGTGCATCCTCTCCGCCACATTAGACAATCCACACTGTCATAACCAGACTGGGAGGTCCACTCAGAAAACAGAATATCCCACCCACCCGACAACCACCATTGCTCAGCCAAGCCACCAACACCCACACATGTCCTACACAGGGGTGCACCCAACATCACAATACTGCCTCCTCTCACAGCACACAAACAATGGCAGGAATGAAAGACACAGGTCTGCCACAAGCATGGAATGAGAGCGCCGCCTGTCATGAGCCAAAGGTGCATCCTGACGTGGCAAATCAGATGATGCCGCAGGCATCCACTTACTATAATCACAATCAACAAACCGGCCGCCCCGCCCCCCATTAAACCTTTCCTTACAACAATGTGTACCTTAACCTAACCTATATCGTACCGTAACCTAACCTATATCGTACCGTAACCTAACCTATATCGTACCGTAACCTAACCTATATCGTACCGTAACCTAACCTATATCGTACCGTAACCTAACCTATATCGTACCGTAACCTAACCTATATCGTACCGTAACCTAACCTATATCGTACCGTAACCTAACCTATATCGTACCGTAACCTAACCTATATCGTACCGTAACCTAACCTATATCGTACCGTAACCTAACCTATGTCGTACCGTAACCTAACCTATGTCGTACCGTAACCTAACCTATGTCGTACCGTAACCTAACCTATGTCGTACCGTAACCTAACCTATATCGTACCGTAACCTAACCTATGTCGTACCGTAACCTAACCTATGTCGTACCGTAACCTAACCTATGTCGTACCGTAACCTAACCTATGTCGTACCGTAACCTAACCTATGTCGTACCGTAACCTAACCTATGTCGTACCGTAACCTAACCTATGTCGTACCGTAACCTAACCTATGTCGTACCGTAACCTAACCTATGTCGTACCGTAACCTAACCTATGTCGTACCGAAACCTAACCTATGTCGTACCGTAACCTAACCTATGTCGTACCGTAACCTAACCTATGTCGTACCGTAACCTAACCTATGTCGTACCGTAACCTAACCTATGTCGTACCGTAACCTAACCTATGTCGTACCGTAACCTAACCTATGTCGTACCGTAACCTAACCTATGTCGTACCGTAAC
This sequence comes from Schistocerca americana, assembly GCF_021461395.2. Taxonomy (NCBI): domain Eukaryota; kingdom Metazoa; phylum Arthropoda; class Insecta; order Orthoptera; family Acrididae; genus Schistocerca; species Schistocerca americana. The sequence goes on from NW_025726533.1 coordinate 894,268, forward strand.
CTAACCTATGTCGTACCGTAACCTAACCTATGTCGTACCGTAACCTAACCTATGTCGTACCGTAACCTAACCTATGTCGTACCGTAACCTAACCTATGTCGTACCGTAACCTAACCTATGTCGTACCGTAACCTAACCTATGTCGTACCGTAACCTAACCTATGTCGTACCGTAACCTAACCTATGTCGTACCTTAACCTAACCTATGTCGTACCTTAACCTAACCTATGTCGTACCTTAACCTAACCTGTATTGCGCCTTAACCTAACCTGTATTGCGCCTTAACCTAACCTGTATTGCGCCTTAACCTAACCTGTATTGCGCCTTAACCTAACCTGTATTGCGCCTTAACCTAACCTGTATTGCGCCTTAACCTAACCTGTATTGCGCCTTAACCTAACCTGTATTGCGCCTTAACCTAACCTGTATTGCGCCTTAACCTAACCTGTATTGCGCCTTAACCTAACCTGTATTGCGCCTTAACCTAACCTGTATTGCGCCTTAACCTAACCTGTATTGCGCCTTAACCTAACCTGTATTGCGCCTTAACCTAACCTGTATTGCGCCTTAACCTAACCTGTATTGCGCCTTAACCTAACCTGTATTGCGCCTTAACCTAACCTGTATTGCGCCTTAACCTAACCTGTATTGCGCCTTAACCTAACCTGTATTGCGCCTTAACCTAACCTGTATTGCGCCTTAACCTAACCTGTATGGCGCCTTAACCTAACCTGTATGGCGCCTTAACGTAACCTGTATTGCGCCTTAACGTAACCTATATTGCGCCTTAACGTAACCTATATTGCGCCTTAACCTAACCTATATTGCGCCTTAACGTAACCTATATTGCGCCTTAACGTAACCTATATTGCGCCTTAACCTAACCTATATTGCGCCTTAACCTAACCTATATTGCGCCTTAACCTAACCTATATTGCGCCTTAACCTAACCTATATTGCGCCTTAACCTAACCTATATTGCGCCTTAACCTAACCTATATTGCGCCTTAACGTAACCTATATTGCGCCTTAACCTAACCTATATTGCGCCTTAACCTAACCTATATTGCGCCTTAACCTAACCTATATTGCGCCTTAACGTAACCTATATTGCGCCTTAACGTAACCTATATTGCGCCTTAACGTAACCTATATTGCGCCTTAACCTAACCTATATTGCGCCTTAACCTAACCTATATTGCGCCTTAACCTAACCTATATTGCGCCTTAACCTAACCTATATTGCGCCTTAACGTAACCTATATTGCGCCTTAACGTAACCTATATTGCGCCTTAACGTAACCTATATTGCGCCTTAACGTAACCTATATTGCGCCTTAACGTAACCTATATTGCGCCTTAACGTAACCTATATTGCGCCTTAACGTAACCTATATTGCGCCTTAACGTAACCTATATTGCGCCTTAACCTAACCTATATTGCGCCTTAACGTAACCTATATTGCGCCTTAACGTAACCTATATTGCGCCTTAATGTAACCTATATTGCGCCTTAATGTAACCTATATTGCGCCTTAATGTAACCTACGTTGCGCCTTAACGTAACCTACGTTGCGCCTTAACGTAACCTACGTTGCGCCTTAACGTAACCTACGTTGCGCCTTAACGTAACCTACGTTGCGCCTTAACGTAACCTACGTTGCGCCGTAACGTAACCTACGTTGCGCCGTAACGCAACCCACGTTGCGCCGTAACGTAACCCACGTTGCGCCGTAACGTAACACACGTTGGGCCTTAACCCAACACACGTTGGGCCTTAACCCAACACACGTTGGGCCTTAACCCAACACACGTTGGGCCTTAACCCAACACACGTTGGGCCTTAACCCAACACACGTTGGGCCTTAACCCAACACACGTTGGGCCTTAACCCAACACACGTTGGGCCTTAACCCAACACACGTTGGGCCTTAACCCAACACACGTTGGGCCTTAACCCAACACACGTTGGGCCTTAACCCAACACACGTTGGGCCTTAACCCAACACACGTTGGGCCTTAACCCAACACACGTTGGGCCTTAACCCAACACACGTTGGGCCTTAACCTGCTCTGTAATTGTCATACGACGCGTTAAATTAGTGTAGTGTTGCCTAACTGCAACCCCCGCAATATAGTTTGCTACTCGCACTGCCCGGTCCCCAGTGTATCGCTTCATGTTAAACACCTTGCAGCTATACACTGTAATGTGGATGGCAGCAGGACGTACATGCTCAATGCCCTTTGCAGTTGTTCATTGGCATTTGCAGTTGTTCATTGGCATTTGCATGGCGAAGCACTTAGCCTACGCTGTGGTACGGCCTGTGTCAACTGTCCGCTGATGTTGTACGTCCAAATCACACACTGTACTGCACATTGGTCCTCATGTACTGAATGATACATCGTGGTACATGTGACCGTACAACGACTGCGCCAACAACGGCGAACCATGCGGTCCAAATGTTGTGCACTCAGCTACGTGTCGTCTCCCTATAAGAGCTGGATTGCAGTGTGGTATGCCCTGGATGGCGATCAGCATGAGCCGTCTGTTGATGTAGTGGCGCGTGTTGTCAGACGTAGTCGTCTCTTCTCACACACCGTGATAGCATGGTGCACTGCGTTCCACATCTGCGACATGCGACAGAGGCCGGTTGACAGTCGTTCGCGCAATGGACATCGCATACGTACGGGGGCCACCTTCCACGTGTTCGCGAAGCGTGCACATGTTGTTGCGTGTATGTGGGCAGACATAGTGTGTCGTGACACCTGACACAGGCATGCAACAATCGTTGAATTTGCAAATGGCGATGGACGCCTACGTTTGCTGGTGACGTTACGCAAATGAACAACTGGTAAACCGTTGTGGTGCGGTTGTTCTCGCTAGAGGTGAATCAGTGATGGCGACGATCGGTTGAGCTACCAACCGGTTGTTCCAGCGATACCCACCATGCCCACGAACGTGAATGGCATCTGGGTGTGAAGCGATACGCGGCGGTGGCTGGGTGGGACCGTCCCCGGCCGGTGAGGGGGGGCCTCCCGGCGTGCTGGCCGCGCGGTGCGTGGGCGCACGCGCTACAGCCGGCTGGTGGGGGCGGCCAGTGGCAGGCGCGCCGGCCGACGGAGGCGGCAGGCGGCGCAGCTGCGCGCCGGCGCACCCTGCACGCGGCGCCGTGCGGCCAAAGTAGGTCCTCGCGGGCCCGGTGCGAAGCGCGGTGGACATCTGCAGTGTGCTG
>NW_025726533.1:907500-912500 GCF_021461395.2 Schistocerca americana
GTACCGTAACCTAACCTATGTCGTACCGTAACCTAACCTATGTCGTACCGTAACCTAACCTATGTCGTACCGTAACCTAACCTATGTCGTACCGTAACCTAACCTATGTCGTACCGTAACCTAACCTATGTCGTACCGTAACCTAACCTATGTCGTACCGTAACCTAACCTATGTCGTACCGTAACCTAACCTATGTCGTACCGTAACCTAACCTATGTCGTACCGTAACCTAACCTATGTCGTACCGTAACCTAACCTATGTCGTACCGTAACCTAACCTATGTCGTACCGTAACCTAACCTATGTCGTACCGTAACCTAACCTATGTCGTACCGTAACCTAACCTATGTCGTACCGTAACCTAACCTATGTCGTACCGTAACCTAACCTATGTCGTACCGTAACCTAACCTATGTCGTACCGTAACCTAACCTATGTCGTACCGTAACCTAACCTATGTCGTACCGTAACCTAACCTATGTCGTACCGTAACCTAACCTATGTCGTACCGTAACCTAACCTATGTCGTACCGTAACCTAACCTATGTCGTACCGTAACCTAACCTATGTCGTACCGTAACCTAACCTATGTCGTACCGTAACCTAACCTATGTCGTACCGTAACCTAACCTATGTCGTACCTTAACCTAACCTATGTCGTACCTTAACCTAACCTATGTCGTACCTTAACCTAACCTATGTCGTACCTTAACCTAACCTGTATTGCGCCTTAACCTAACCTGTATTGCGCCTTAACCTAACCTGTATTGCGCCTTAACCTAACCTGTATTGCGCCTTAACCTAACCTGTATTGCGCCTTAACCTAACCTGTATTGCGCCTTAACCTAACCTGTATTGCGCCTTAACCTAACCTGTATTGCGCCTTAACCTAACCTGTATTGCGCCTTAACCTAACCTGTATTGCGCCTTAACCTAACCTGTATTGCGCCTTAACCTAACCTGTATTGCGCCTTAACCTAACCTGTATTGCGCCTTAACCTAACCTGTATTGCGCCTTAACCTAACCTGTATTGCGCCTTAACCTAACCTGTATTGCGCCTTAACCTAACCTGTATTGCGCCTTAACCTAACCTGTATTGCGCCTTAACCTAACCTGTATTGCGCCTTAACCTAACCTGTATTGCGCCTTAACCTAACCTGTATTGCGCCTTAACCTAACCTGTATGGCGCCTTAACCTAACCTGTATGGCGCCTTAACGTAACCTGTATTGCGCCATAACGTAACCTATATTGCGCCTTAACGTAACCTATATTGCGCCTTAACCTAACCTATATTGCGCCTTAACGTAACCTATATTGCGCCTTAACGTAACCTATAATGCGCCTTAACGTAACCTATATTGCGCCTTAACCTAACCTATATTGCGCCTTAACCTAACCTATATTGCGCCTTAACCTAACCTATATTGCGCCTTAACCTAACCTATATTGCGCCTTAACCTAACCTATATTGCGCCTTAACCTAACCTATATTGCGCCTTAACCTAACCTATATTGCGCCTTAACCTAACCTATATTGCGCCTTAACCTAACCTATATTGCGCCTTAACGTAACCTATATTGCGCCTTAACGTAACCTATATTGCGCCTTAACGTAACCTATATTGCGCCTTAACCTAACCTATATTGCGCCTTAACCTAACCTATATTGCGCCTTAACCTAACCTATATTGCGCCTTAACCTAACCTATATTGCGCCTTAACGTAACCTATATTGCGCCTTAACGTAACCTATATTGCGCCTTAACGTAACCTATATTGCGCCTTAACGTAACCTATATTGCGCCTTAACGTAACCTATATTGCGCCTTAACGTAACCTATATTGCGCCTTAACGTAACCTATATTGCGCCTTAACCTAACCTATATTGCGCCTTAACGTAACCTATATTGCGCCTTAACGTAACCTATATTGCGCCTTAATGTAACCTATATTGCGCCTTAATGTAACCTATATTGCGCCTTAATGTAACCTACGTTGCGCCTTAACGTAACCTACGTTGCGCCTTAACGTAACCTACGTTGCGCCTTAACGTAACCTACGTTGCGCCTTAACGTAACCTACGTTGCGCCTTAACGTAACCTACGTTGCGCCGTAACGTAACCTACGTTGCGCCGTAACGCAACCCACGTTGCGCCGTAACGTAACCCACGTTGCGCCGTAACGTAACACACGTTGGGCCTTAACCCAACACACGTTGGGCCTTAACCCAACACACGTTGGGCCTTAACCCAACACACGTTGGGCCTTAACCCAACACACGTTGGGCCTTAACCCAACACACGTTGGGCCTTAACCCAACACACGTTGGGCCTTAACCCAACACACGTTGGGCCTTAACCCAACACACGTTGGGCCTTAACCCAACACACGTTGGGCCTTAACCCAACACACGTTGGGCCTTAACCCAACACACGTTGGGCCTTAACCCAACACACGTTGGGCCTTAACCTGCTCTGTAATTGTCATACGACGCGTTAAATTAGTGTAGTGTTGCCTAACTGCAACCCCCGCAATATAGTTTGCTACTCGCACTGCCCGGTCCCCAGTGTATCGCTTCATGTTAAACACCTTGCAGCTATACACTGTAATGTGGATGGCAGCAGGACGTACATGCTCAATGCCCTTTGCAGTTGTTCATTGGCATTTGCAGTTGTTCATTGGCATTTGCATGGCGAAGCACTTAGCCTACGCTGTGGTACAGCCTGTGTCAACTGTCCGCTGATGTTGTACGTCCAAATCACACACTGTACTGCACATTGGTCCTCATGTACTGAATGATACATCGTGGTACATGTGACCGTACAACGACTGCGCCAACAACGGCGAACCATGCGGTCCAAATGTTGTGCACTCAGCTACGTGTCGTCTCCCTATAAGAGCTGGATTGCAGTGTGGTATGCCCTGGATGGCGATCGGCATGAGCCGTCTGTTGATGTAGTGGCGCGTGTTGTCAGACGTAGTCGTCTCTTCTCACACACCGTGATAGCATGGTGCACTGCGTTCCACATCTGCGACATGCGACAGAGGCCGGTTGACAGTCGTTCGCGCAATGGACATCGCATACGTACGGGGGCCACCTTCCACGTGTTCGCGAAGCGTGCACATGTTGTTGCGTGTATGTGGGCAGACATAGTGTGTCGTGACACCTGACACAGGCATGCAACAATCGTTGAATTTGCAAATGGCGATGGACGCCTACGTTTGCTGGTGACGTTACGCAAATGAACAACTGGTAAACCGTTGTGGTGCGGTTGTTCTCGCTAGAGGTGAATCAGTGATGGCGACGATCGGTTGAGCTACCAACCGGTTGTTCCAGCGATACCCACCATGCCCACGAACGTGAATGGCATCTGGGTGTGAAGCGATACGCGGCGGTGGCTGGGTGGGACCGTCCCCGGCCGGTGAGGGGGGGCCTCCCGGCGTGCTGGCCGCGCGGTGCGTGGGCGCACGCGCTACAGCCGGCTGGTGGGGGCGGCCAGTGGCAGGCGCGCCGGCCGACGGAGGCGGCAGGCGGCGCAGCTGCGCGCCGGCGCACCCTGCACGCGGCGCCGTGCGGCCAAAGTAGGTCCTCGCGGGCCCGGTGCGAAGCGCGGTGGACATCTGCAGTGTGCTGGTCCGATTGAGGACTGTGTGCGCTGAGGATGCGCCGCCGCCCGGCGCTCGGCGCCGCGACGCCGTCTGCTGCTCGGTCGCCTCTGCGGTTCTCGCAGGTGGTTTGTATCGCAGCTGTGCGGACGTGTTGGCGCGTGCGCTGTGCTGGGAGAGTTCGCTTCGGCACCCAAGTGGGGCTTTTGTCCTTCTGTGGCGCTGGCGTTGGAGCTGCCGGTCACCGTAGGTGGCGCGTGTTGTCTCCCGCCGGCAATGCCACGACAGCACGCTCCCGGGCCTCTGTCGGCAGCGGCAAGCTCAGTTGGGAGCACGGGTGGTCGCACCTAAAGCGTCTACTCGCCAAACTCCGGGCGATTGCGCCTCTCTCGAACCCGACCAAGTACTTAGGACGGCGCTGCGCGCCGCCGGGACCTGAGAGGGTTTCGAGGTGTATGGTGCAGGGGAGCTCAGCCTCCTCCTGTTTGCAGAATAATTGAGCGGACGCTTGCGTGTTCGCGCGGGCCCCCGGGACACACTCCCGGGCGGCCGGCTGCTCAGCTCTAGTTGACGCAGCTCCCTGGTTGATCCTGCCAGTAGTCATATGCTTGTCTCAAAGATTAAGCCATGCATGTCTCAGTACAAGCCGCATTAAGGTGAAACCGCGAATGGCTCATTAAATCAGTTATGGTTCCTTAGATCGTACCCACGTTACTTGGATAACTGTGGTAATTCTAGAGCTAATACATGCAAACAGAGTCCCGACCAGAGATGGAAGGGACGCTTTTATTAGATCAAAACCAATCGGTCGGCTCGTCCGGTCCGTTTGCCTTGGTGACTCTGAATAACTTTGGGCTGATCGCACGGTCCTCGTACCGGCGACGCATCTTTCAAATGTCTGCCTTATCAACTGTCGATGGTAGGTTCTGCGCCTACCATGGTTGTAACGGGTAACGGGGAATCAGGGTTCGATTCCGGAGAGGGAGCCTGAGAAACGGCTACCACATCCAAGGAAGGCAGCAGGCGCGCAAATTACCCACTCCCGGCACGGGGAGGTAGTGACGAAAAATAACGATACGGGACTCATCCGAGGCCCCGTAATCGGAATGAGTACACTTTAAATCCTTTAACGAGTATCTATTGGAGGGCAAGTCTGGTGCCAGCAGCCGCGGTAATTCCAGCTCCAATAGCGTATATTAAAGTTGTTGCGGTTAAAAAGCTCGTAGTTGGATTTGTGTCCCACGCTGTTGGTTCACCGCCCGTCGGTGTTTAACTGGCATGTATCGTGGGACGTCCTGCCGGTGGGGCGAGCTGAAGGCGTGCGACGCGCCTCGTGCGTGCTCGTGCGTCCCGAGGCGGACCCCGTTGCAATCCTACCAGGGTGCTCTT
>NW_025726533.1:915000-917500 GCF_021461395.2 Schistocerca americana
AGCCCCGGTGTCCTGGCTGGCTGCCCGGCGGTATATCTGGAGGAGTCGATTCGCCCCTTTGGGCGCTCGGGCTCCCGGCAAGCGCGCGCGGTTCTTCCCGGATGACGGACCTACCTGGCCCGGCCCCGGACCCGCGCCGCTGTTGGCTCGGGATGCTCTCGGGCGGAATAATCGCTCCCGTCAGCGGCGCTTCAGCTTTGGACAATTTCACGACCCGTCTTGAAACACGGACCAAGGAGTCTAACATGTGCGCGAGTCATTGGGCTGTACGAAACCTAAAGGCGTAATGAAAGTGAAGGTCTCGCCTTGCGCGGGCCGAGGGAGGATGGGGCTTCCCCGCCCTTCACGGGGCGGCGGCCTCCGCACTCCCGGGGCGTCTCGTCCTCATTGCGAGGTGAGGCGCACCTAGAGCGTACACGTTGGGACCCGAAAGATGGTGAACTATGCCTGGCCAGGACGAAGTCAGGGGAAACCCTGATGGAGGTCCGTAGCGATTCTGACGTGCAAATCGATCGTCGGAGCTGGGTATAGGGGCGAAAGACTAATCGAACCATCTAGTAGCTGGTTCCCTCCGAAGTTTCCCTCAGGATAGCTGGTGCTCGTACGAGTCTCATCCGGTAAAGCGAATGATTAGAGGCCTTGGGGCCGAAACGACCTCAACCTATTCTCAAACTTTAAATGGGTGAGATCTCCGGCTTGCTTGATATGCTGAAGCCGCGAGCAAACGACTCGGATCGGAGTGCCAAGTGGGCCACTTTTGGTAAGCAGAACTGGCGCTGTGGGATGAACCAAACGCCGAGTTAAGGCGCCCGAATCGACGCTCATGGGAAACCATGAAAGGCGTTGGTTGCTTAAGACAGCAGGACGGTGGCCATGGAAGTCGGAATCCGCTAAGGAGTGTGTAACAACTCACCTGCCGAAGCAACTAGCCCTGAAAATGGATGGCGCTGAAGCGTCGTGCCTATACTCGGCCGTCAGTCTGGCAGTCATGGCCGGTCCTTGCGGCCGGCCGCGAAGCCCTGACGAGTAGGAGGGTCGCGGCGGTGGGCGCAGAAGGGTCTGGGCGTGAGCCTGCCTGGAGCCGCCGTCGGTGCAGATCTTGGTGGTAGTAGCAAATACTCCAGCGAGGCCCTGGAGGGCTGACGCGGAGAAGGGTTTCGTGTGAACAGCCGTTGCACACGAGTCAGTCGATCCTAAGCCCTAGGAGAAATCCGATGTTGATGGGGGCCGTCATAGCATGATGCACTTTGTGCTGGCCCCCGTTGGGCGAAAGGGAATCCGGTTCCTATTCCGGAACCCGGCAGCGGAACCGATACAAGTCGGGCCCCTCTTTTAGAGATGCTCGTCGGGGTAACCCAAAAGGACCCGGAGACGCCGTCGGGAGATCGGGGAAGAGTTTTCTTTTCTGCATGAGCGTTCGAGTTCCCTGGAATCCTCTAGCAGGGAGATAGGGTTTGGAACGCGAAGAGCACCGCAGTTGCGGCGGTGTCCCGATCTTCCCCTCGGACCTTGAAAATCCGGGAGAGGGCCACGTGGAGGTGTCGCGCCGGTTCGTACCCATATCCGCAGCAGGTCTCCAAGGTGAAGAGCCTCTAGTCGATAGAATAATGTAGGTAAGGGAAGTCGGCAAATTGGATCCGTAACTTCGGGATAAGGATTGGCTCTGAGGATCGGGGCGTGTCGGGCTTGGTCGGGAAGTGGGTCAGCGCTAACGTGCCGGGCCTGGGCGAGGTGAGTGCCGTAGGGGTGCCGGTAAGTGCGGGCGTTTAGCGCGGGCGTGGTCTGCTCTCGCCGTTGGTTGGCCTCGTGCTGGCCGGCGGTGCAGGATGCGCGCGCCTGCGCGGCGTTCGCGCCCCGGTGCTTCAACCTGCGTGCAGGATCCGAGCTCGGTCCCGTGCCTTGGCCTCCCACGGATCTTCCTTGCTGCGAGGCCGCGTCCGCCTTAGCGTGCTCCTCCGGGGGCGCGCGGGTGCGCGGATTCTCTTCGGCCGCCATTCAACGATCAACTCAGAACTGGCACGGACTGGGGGAATCCGACTGTCTAATTAAAACAAAGCATTGCGATGGCCCTAGCGGGTGTTGACGCAATGTGATTTCTGCCCAGTGCTCTGAATGTCAACGTGAAGAAATTCAAGCAAGCGCGGGTAAACGGCGGGAGTAACTATGACTCTCTTAAGACGCGGAGATCGTCACGGAGAGGCATCGCGCGAGGTGGACGGAGGAAGAAGTCCTGTCGCTCGCCAAGGCAGAGGCCGAACTGTTCCTCGAGAGGGACGCCCGGTTCTTCTTTGTAAATCAAGAGCTCATCAGGATGTTCCCCGACCGAACGCTTGAGGCAATCAAGTGCCGACGGCGGCAAGCTGCCCACAAGCAGCTTGTCCGCCAATTCATGGAGGCGCTTGAGATCGGTCGGGGGGAAGAGCCGGCGTCCCGCCGGGGAGCGGCGAGCCCGCTGCCTGACGCGGGCGAGGCCGCTGCGCCGCCCGTCGACGCAGCCGAG
>NW_025726533.1:922500-930000 GCF_021461395.2 Schistocerca americana
AATACGGCGAAACCACATGCAATACCTCCATCTATGCGAATCTGACAACACTACGTCCGCCATGTCGAGCGCACCACAAAACACAGCGCCATCTGTAGGTCTCCCGCGGCATGACGTCCTGCAACGACGATACCGCCATCTATGAGACGCCAAGCCGACCAAGACATCGATGGGCCCACAGTGCCCATCATTCGACCCCACCCACAAAGCCTGCGTCCTCTGTCGACCACAGCACCCCAACGCCAGCGCCTCTGCCGCACGAAATCGTGGACCGGCAATCACTCCACCTGCGCCCCACTCCAACCGCCCAACTCGCAACTCCAGCGGATGAACGGCGGACCTTTCCCGCAGTCGCAATGTGCAATCCACCCCTATAACATGCGTTTCATGAAGAGGTACGTCCAATATGCGACATTCCCGCTGTCCCTATACATGAGCTGCGAGCTGTACCAGTTACGAGCTAGAGACGCGATCGCGTTGCTCTCTGTACGAATGCCGATGCTGAGCGGTCAGCTAGGAGGCGCTCCATCCATGTCGGTACCGGTGAGCGTTGCACTCGCAGTCGCAAAAACGTACGGCAAGTATATTACTCGGAAGAGTCAATGACAGTCCACGCCCCCCTGCGTGGGAAGAGTCTTTCTAGGCCATGACCCACCGGAAGGGCGCAGCGTCCCCCACCCCAGACATGTGACGTCACACCATCGGTATTGACGACTAGACTGATTCCTTATAATCATTTGCCATACACCGGTGGAAGCTGCCGAGACGAGTAACTACATAGCGGGCTCGCCGTGTCACTAATGTACAGAGATACAACAGTTTCGACTGGAACCGGATTAAACGTATACACGGCGCTGATTAGTAATAGATAGAGCCATCAGAATACAGATAATGTATACAACTGTCCGTATACATGCTGAAAGACTCTGCTCACAATCACAACCACACGTCAGCCACACACCCTTATCACGCACTACTCTCTGCCTGTAACACGCACACAGACAATATGTAAGCACCAGCATGGAACAACACCCAGTGCATCCTCTCCGCCACATTAGACAATCCACACTGTCATAACCAGACTGGGAGGTCCACTCAGAAAACAGAATATCCCACCCACCCGACAACCACCATTGCTCAGCCAAGCCACCAACACCCACACATGTCCTACACAGGGGTGCACCCAACATCACAATACTGCCTCCTCTCACAGCACACAAACAATGGCAGGAATGAAAGACACAGGTCTGCCACAAGCATGGAATGAGAGCGCCGCCTGTCATGAGCCAAAGGTGCATCCTGACGTGGCAAATCAGATGATGCCGCAGGCATCCACTTACTATAATCACAATCAACAAACCGGCCGCCCCGCCCCCCATTAAACCTTTCCTTACAACAATGTGTACCTTAACCTAACCTATATCGTACCGTAACCTAACCTATATCGTACCGTAACCTAACCTATATCGTACCGTAACCTAACCTATATCGTACCGTAACCTAACCTATATCGTACCGTAACCTAACCTATATCGTACCGTAACCTAACCTATATCGTACCGTAACCTAACCTATATCGTACCGTAACCTAACCTATATCGTACCGTAACCTAACCTATATCGTACCGTAACCTAACCTATATCGTACCGTAACCTAACCTATATCGTACCGTAACCTAACCTATATCGTACCGTAACCTAACCTATATCGTACCGTAACCTAACCTATGTCGTACCGTAACCTAACCTATGTCGTACCGTAACCTAACCTATGTCGTACCGTAACCTAACCTATGTCGTACCGTAACCTAACCTATGTCGTACCGTAACCTAACCTATGTCGTACCGTAACCTAACCTATGTCGTACCGTAACCTAACCTATGTCGTACCGTAACCTAACCTATGTCGTACCGTAACCTAACCTATGTCGTACCGTAACCTAACCTATGTCGTACCGTAACCTAACCTATGTCGTACCGTAACCTAACCTATGTCGTACCGTAACCTAACCTATGTCGTACCGTAACCTAACCTATGTCGTACCGTAACCTAACCTATGTCGTACCGTAACCTAACCTATGTCGTACCGTAACCTAACCTATGTCGTACCGTAACCTAACCTATGTCGTACCGTAACCTAACCTATGTCGTACCGTAACCTAACCTATGTCGTACCGTAACCTAACCTATGTCGTACCGTAACCTAACCTATGTCGTACCGTAACCTAACCTATGTCGTACCGTAACCTAACCTATGTCGTACCGTAACCTAACCTATGTCGTACCGTAACCTAACCTATGTCGTACCGTAACCTAACCTATGTCGTACCGTAACCTAACCTATGTCGTACCTTAACCTAACCTATGTCGTACCTTAACCTAACCTATGTCGTACCTTAACCTAACCTATGTCGTACCTTAACCTAACCTATGTCGTACCTTAACCTAACCTGTATTGCGCCTTAACCTAACCTGTATTGCGCCTTAACCTAACCTGTATTGCGCCTTAACCTAACCTGTATTGCGCCTTAACCTAACCTGTATTGCGCCTTAACCTAACCTGTATTGCGCCTTAACCTAACCTGTATTGCGCCTTAACCTAACCTGTATTGCGCCTTAACCTAACCTGTATTGCGCCTTAACCTAACCTGTATTGCGCCTTAACCTAACCTGTATTGCGCCTTAACCTAACCTGTATTGCGCCTTAACCTAACCTGTATTGCGCCTTAACCTAACCTGTATTGCGCCTTAACCTAACCTGTATTGCGCCTTAACCTAACCTGTATTGCGCCTTAACCTAACCTGTATTGCGCCTTAACCTAACCTGTATTGCGCCTTAACCTAACCTGTATTGCGCCTTAACCTAACCTGTATTGCGCCTTAACCTAACCTGTATTGCGCCTTAACCTAACCTGTATTGCGCCTTAACCTAACCTGTATTGCGCCTTAACCTAACCTGTATGGCGCCTTAACCTAACCTGTATGGCGCCTTAACGTAACCTGTATTGCGCCTTAACGTAACCTATATTGCGCCTTAACGTAACCTATATTGCGCCTTAACCTAACCTATATTGCGCCTTAACGTAACCTATATTGCGCCTTAACGTAACCTATATTGCGCCTTAACGTAACCTATATTGCGCCTTAACCTAACCTATATTGCGCCTTAACCTAACCTATATTGCGCCTTAACCTAACCTATATTGCGCCTTAACCTAACCTATATTGCGCCTTAACCTAACCTATATTGCGCCTTAACCTAACCTATATTGCGCCTTAACGTAACCTATATTGCGCCTTAACCTAACCTATATTGCGCCTTAACCTAACCTATATTGCGCCTTAACCTAACCTATATTGCGCCTTAACGTAACCTATATTGCGCCTTAACGTAACCTATATTGCGCCTTAACCTAACCTATATTGCGCCTTAACCTAACCTATATTGCGCCTTAACCTAACCTATATTGCGCCTTAACCTAACCTATATTGCGCCTTAACGTAACCTATATTGCGCCTTAACGTAACCTATATTGCGCCTTAACGTAACCTATATTGCGCCTTAACGTAACCTATATTGCGCCTTAACGTAACCTATATTGCGCCTTAACGTAACCTATATTGCGCCTTAGCGTAACCTATATTGCGCCTTAACGTAACCTATATTGCGCCTTAACCTAACCTATATTGCGCCTTAACGTAACCTATATTGCGCCTTAATGTAACCTATATTGCGCCTTAATGTAACCTATATTGCGCCTTAATGTAACCTATATTGCGCCTTAATGTAACCTACGTTGCGCCTTAACGTAACCTACGTTGCGCCTTAACGTAACCTACGTTGCGCCTTAACGTAACCTACGTTGCGCCTTAACGTAACCTACGTTGCGCCTTAACGTAACCTACGTTGCGCCGTAACGTAACCTACGTTGCGCCGTAACGCAACCCACGTTGCGCCGTAACGTAACCCACGTTGCGCCGTAACGTAACACACGTTGGGCCTTAACCCAACACACGTTGGGCCTTAACCCAACACACGTTGGGCCTTAACCCAACACACGTTGGGCCTTAACCCAACACACGTTGGGCCTTAACCCAACACACGTTGGGCCTTAACCCAACACACGTTGGGCCTTAACCCAACACACGTTGGGCCTTAACCCAACACACGTTGGGCCTTAACCCAACACACGTTGGGCCTTAACCCAACACACGTTGGGCCTTAACCCAACACACGTTGGGCCTTAACCCAACACACGTTGGGCCTTAACCTGCTCTGTAATTGTCATACGACGCGTTAAATTAGTGTAGTGTTGCCTAACTGCAACCCCCGCAATATAGTTTGCTACTCGCACTGCCCGGTCCCCAGTGTATCGCTTCATGTTAAACACCTTGCAGCTATACACTGTAATGTGGATGGCAGCAGGACGTACATGCTCAATGCCCTTTGCAGTTGTTCATTGGCATTTGCAGTTGTTCATTGGCATTTGCATGGCGAAGCACTTAGCCTACGCTGTGGTACGGCCTGTGTCAACTGTCCGCTGATGTTGTACGTCCAAATCACACACTGTACTGCACATTGGTCCTCATGTACTGAATGATACATCGTGGTACATGTGACCGTACAACGACTGCGCCAACAACGGCGAACCATGCGGTCCAAATGTTGTGCACTCAGCTACGTGTCGTCTCCCTATAAGAGCTGGATTGCAGTGTGGTATGCCCTGGATGGCGATCAGCATGAGCCGTCTGTTGATGTAGTGGCGCGTGTTGTCAGACGTAGTCGTCTCTTCTCACACACCGTGATAGCATGGTGCACTGCGTTCCACATCTGCGACATGCGACAGAGGCCGGTTGACAGTCGTTCGCGCAATGGACATCGCATACGTACGGGGGCCACCTTCCACGTGTTCGCGAAGCGTGCACATGTTGTTGCGTGTATGTGGGCAGACATAGTGTGTCGTGACACCTGACACAGGCATGCAACAATCGTTGAATTTGCAAATGGCGATGGACGCCTACGTTTGCTGGTGACGTTACGCAAATGAACAACTGGTAAACCGTTGTGGTGCGGTTGTTCTCGCTAGAGGTGAATCAGTGATGGCGACGATCGGTTGAGCTACCAACCGGTTGTTCCAGCGATACCCACCATGCCCACGAACGTGAATGGCATCTGGGTGTGAAGCGATACGCGGCGGTGGCTGGGTGGGACCGTCCCCGGCCGGTGAGGGGGGGCCTCCCGGCGTGCTGGCCGCGCGGTGCGTGGGCGCACGCGCTACAGCCGGCTGGTGGGGGCGGCCAGTGGCAGGCGCGCCGGCCGACGGAGGCGGCAGGCGGCGCAGCTGCGCGCCGGCGCACCCTGCACGCGGCGCCGTGCGGCCAAAGTAGGTCCTCGCGGGCCCGGTGCGAAGCGCGGTGGACATCTGCAGTGTGCTGGTCCGATTGAGGACTGTGTGCGCTGAGGATGCGCCGCCGCCCGGCGCTCGGCGCCGCGACGCCGTCTGCTGCTCGGTCGCCTCTGCGGTTCTCGCAGGTGGTTTGTATCGCAGCTGTGCGGACGTGTTGGCGCGTGCGCTGTGCTGGGAGAGTTCGCTTCGGCACCCAAGTGGGGCTTTTGTCCTTCTGTGGCGCTGGCGTTGGAGCTGCCGGTCACCGTAGGTGGCGCGTGTTGTCTCCCGCCGGCAATGCCACGACAGCACGCTCCCGGGCCTCTGTCGGCAGCGGCAAGCTCAGTTGGGAGCACGGGTGGTCGCACCTAAAGCGTCTACTCGCCAAACTCCGGGCGATTGCGCCTCTCTCGAACCCGACCAAGTACTTAGGACGGCGCTGCGCGCCGCCGGGACCTGAGAGGGTTTCGAGGTGTATGGTGCAGGGGAGCTCAGCCTCCTCCTGTTTGCAGAATAATTGAGCGGACGCTTGCGTGTTCGCGCGGGCCCCCGGGACACACTCCCGGGCGGCCGGCTGCTCAGCTCTAGTTGACGCAGCTCCCTGGTTGATCCTGCCAGTAGTCATATGCTTGTCTCAAAGATTAAGCCATGCATGTCTCAGTACAAGCCGCATTAAGGTGAAACCGCGAATGGCTCATTAAATCAGTTATGGTTCCTTAGATCGTACCCACGTTACTTGGATAACTGTGGTAATTCTAGAGCTAATACATGCAAACAGAGTCCCGACCAGAGATGGAAGGGACGCTTTTATTAGATCAAAACCAATCGGTCGGCTCGTCCGGTCCGTTTGCCTTGGTGACTCTGAATAACTTTGGGCTGATCGCACGGTCCTCGTACCGGCGACGCATCTTTCAAATGTCTGCCTTATCAACTGTCGATGGTAGGTTCTGCGCCTACCATGGTTGTAACGGGTAACGGGGAATCAGGGTTCGATTCCGGAGAGGGAGCCTGAGAAACGGCTACCACATCCAAGGAAGGCAGCAGGCGCGCAAATTACCCACTCCCGGCACGGGGAGGTAGTGACGAAAAATAACGATACGGGACTCATCCGAGGCCCCGTAATCGGAATGAGTACACTTTAAATCCTTTAACGAGTATCTATTGGAGGGCAAGTCTGGTGCCAGCAGCCGCGGTAATTCCAGCTCCAATAGCGTATATTAAAGTTGTTGCGGTTAAAAAGCTCGTAGTTGGATTTGTGTCCCACGCTGTTGGTTCACCGCCCGTCGGTGTTTAACTGGCATGTATCGTGGGACGTCCTGCCGGTGGGGCGAGCTGAAGGCGTGCGACGCGCCTCGTGCGTGCTCGTGCGTCCCGAGGCGGACCCCGTTGCAATCCTACCAGGGTGCTCTTGAGTGAGTGTCTCGGTGGGCCGGCACGTTTACTTTGAACAAATTAGAGTGCTTAAAGCAGGCAAGCCCGCCTGAATACTGTGTGCATGGAATAATGGAATAGGACCTCGGTTCTATTTTGTTGGTTTTCGGAACCCGAGGTAATGATTAATAGGGACAGGCGGGGGCATTCGTATTGCGACGTTAGAGGTGAAATTCTTGGATCGTCGCAAGACGAACAGAAGCGAAAGCATTTGCCAAGTATGTTTTCATTAATCAAGAACGAAAGTTAGAGGTTCGAAGGCGATCAGATACCGCCCTAGTTCTAACCATAAACGATGCCAGCCAGCGATCCGCCGCAGTTCCTCCGATGACTCGGCGGGCAGCCTCCGGGAAACCAAAGCTTTTGGGTTCCGGGGGAAGTATGGTTGCAAAGCTGAAACTTAAAGGAATTGACGGAAGGGCACCACCAGGAGTGGAGCCTGCGGCTTAATTTGACTCAACACGGGAAACCTCACCAGGCCCGGACACCGGAAGGATTGACAGATTGATAGCTCTTTCTTGATTCGGTGGGTGGTGGTGCATGGCCGTTCTTAGTTGGTGGAGCGATTTGTCTGGTTAATTCCGATAACGAACGAGACTCTAGCCTGCTAACTAGTCGCGTGACATCCTTCGTGCTGTCAGCGATTACTTTTCTTCTTAGAGGGACAGGCGGCTTCTAGCC
>NW_025726533.1:937500-942500 GCF_021461395.2 Schistocerca americana
GCGCTCCATCCATGTCGGTACCGGTGAGCGTTGCACTCGCAGTCGCAAAAACGTACGGCAAGTATATTACTCGGAAGAGTCAATGACAGTCCACGCCCCCCTGCGTGGGAAGAGTCTTTCTAGGCCATGACCCACCGGAAGGGCGCAGCGTCCCCCACCCCAGACATGTGACGTCACACCATCGGTATTGACGACTAGACTGATTCCTTATAATCATTTGCCATACACCGGTGGAAGCTGCCGAGACGAGTAACTACATAGCGGGCTCGCCGTGTCACTAATGTACAGAGATACAACAGTTTCGACTGGAACCGGATTAAACGTATACACGGCGCTGATTAGTAATAGATAGAGCCATCAGAATACAGATAATGTATACAACTGTCCGTATACATGCTGAAAGACTCTGCTCACAATCACAACCACACGTCAGCCACACACCCTTATCACGCACTACTCTCTGCCTGTAACACGCACACAGACAATATGTAAGCACCAGCATGGAACAACACCCAGTGCATCCTCTCCGCCACATTAGACAATCCACACTGTCATAACCAGACTGGGAGGTCCACTCAGAAAACAGAATATCCCACCCACCCGACAACCACCATTGCTCAGCCAAGCCACCAACACCCACACATGTCCTACACAGGGGTGCACCCAACATCACAATACTGCCTCCTCTCACAGCACACAAACAATGGCAGGAATGAAAGACACAGGTCTGCCACAAGCATGGAATGAGAGCGCCGCCTGTCATGAGCCAAAGGTGCATCCTGACGTGGCAAATCAGATGATGCCGCAGGCATCCACTTACTATAATCACAATCAACAAACCGGCCGCCCCGCCCCCCATTAAACCTTTCCTTACAACAATGTGTACCTTAACCTAACCTATATCGTACCGTAACCTAACCTATATCGTACCGTAACCTAACCTATATCGTACCGTAACCTAACCTATATCGTACCGTAACCTAACCTATATCGTACCGTAACCTAACCTATATCGTACCGTAACCTAACCTATATCGTACCGTAACCTAACCTATATCGTACCGTAACCTAACCTATATCGTACCGTAACCTAACCTATATCGTACCGTAACCTAACCTATATCGTACCGTAACCTAACCTATATCGTACCGTAACCTAACCTATATCGTACCGTAACCTAACCTATATCGTACCGTAACCTAACCTATGTCGTACCGTAACCTAACCTATGTCGTACCGTAACCTAACCTATGTCGTACCGTAACCTAACCTATGTCGTACCGTAACCTAACCTATGTCGTACCGTAACCTAACCTATGTCGTACCGTAACCTAACCTATGTCGTACCGTAACCTAACCTATGTCGTACCGTAACCTAACCTATGTCGTACCGTAACCTAACCTATGTCGTACCGTAACCTAACCTATGTCGTACCGTAACCTAACCTATGTCGTACCGTAACCTAACCTATGTCGTACCGTAACCTAACCTATGTCGTACCGTAACCTAACCTATGTCGTACCGTAACCTAACCTATGTCGTACCGTAACCTAACCTATGTCGTACCGTAACCTAACCTATGTCGTACCGTAACCTAACCTATGTCGTACCGTAACCTAACCTATGTCGTACCGTAACCTAACCTATGTCGTACCGTAACCTAACCTATGTCGTACCGTAACCTAACCTATGTCGTACCGTAACCTAACCTATGTCGTACCGTAACCTAACCTATGTCGTACCGTAACCTAACCTATGTCGTACCGTAACCTAACCTATGTCGTACCGTAACCTAACCTATGTCGTACCGTAACCTAACCTATGTCGTACCGTAACCTAACCTATGTCGTACCTTAACCTAACCTATGTCGTACCTTAACCTAACCTATGTCGTACCTTAACCTAACCTATGTCGTACCTTAACCTAACCTGTATTGCGCCTTAACCTAACCTGTATTGCGCCTTAACCTAACCTGTATTGCGCCTTAACCTAACCTGTATTGCGCCTTAACCTAACCTGTATTGCGCCTTAACCTAACCTGTATTGCGCCTTAACCTAACCTGTATTGCGCCTTAACCTAACCTGTATTGCGCCTTAACCTAACCTGTATTGCGCCTTAACCTAACCTGTATTGCGCCTTAACCTAACCTGTATTGCGCCTTAACCTAACCTGTATTGCGCCTTAACCTAACCTGTATTGCGCCTTAACCTAACCTGTATTGCGCCTTAACCTAACCTGTATTGCGCCTTAACCTAACCTGTATTGCGCCTTAACCTAACCTGTATTGCGCCTTAACCTAACCTGTATTGCGCCTTAACCTAACCTGTATTGCGCCTTAACCTAACCTGTATTGCGCCTTAACCTAACCTGTATTGCGCCTTAACCTAACCTGTATTGCGCCTTAACCTAACCTGTATGGCGCCTTAACCTAACCTGTATGGCGCCTTAACGTAACCTGTATTGCGCCTTAACGTAACCTATATTGCGCCTTAACCTAACCTATATTGCGCCTTAACGTAACCTATATTGCGCCTTAACCTAACCTATATTGCGCCTTAACGTAACCTATATTGCGCCTTAACGTAACCTATATTGCGCCTTAACGTAACCTATATTGCGCCTTAACCTAACCTATATTGCGCCTTAACGTAACCTATATTGCGCCTTAATGTAACCTATATTGCGCCTTAATGTAACCTATATTGCGCCTTAATGTAACCTATATTGCGCCTTAACGTAACCTACGTTGCGCCTTAACGTAACCTACGTTGCGCCTTAACGTAACCTACGTTGCGCCTTAACGTAACCTACGTTGCGCCTTAACGTAACCTACGTTGCTCCTTAACGTAACCTACGTTGCGCCGTAACGCAACCCACGTTGCGCCGTAACGTAACCCACGTTGCGCCGTAACGTAACACACGTTGGGCCTTAACCCAACACACGTTGGGCCTTAACCCAACACACGTTGGGCCTTAACCCAACACACGTTGGGCCTTAACCCAACACACGTTGGGCCTTAACCCAACACACGTTGGGCCTTAACCCAACACACGTTGGGCCTTAACCCAACACACGTTGGGCCTTAACCCAACACACGTTGGGCCTTAACCCAACACACGTTGGGCCTTAACCCAACACACGTTGGGCCTTAACCCAACACACGTTGGGCCTTAACCCAACACACGTTGGGCCTTAACCCAACACACGTTGGGCCTTAACCCAACACACGTTGGGCCTTAACCTGCTCTGTAATTGTCATACGACGCGTTAAATTAGTGTAGTGTTGCCTAACTGCAACCCCCGCAATATAGTTTGCTACTCGCACTGCCCGGTCCCCAGTGTATCGCTTCATGTTAAACACCTTGCAGCTATACACTGTAATGTGGATGGCAGCAGGACGTACATGCTCAATGCCCTTTGCAGTTGTTCATTGGCATTTGCAGTTGTTCATTGGCATTTGCATGGCGAAGCACTTAGCCTACGCTGTGGTACGGCCTGTGTCAACTGTCCGCTGATGTTGTACGTCCAAATCACACACTGTACTGCACATTGGTCCTCATGTACTGAATGATACATCGTGGTACATGTGACCGTACAACGACTGCGCCAACAACGGCGAACCATGCGGTCCAAATGTTGTGCACTCAGCTACGTGTCGTCTCCCTATAAGAGCTGGATTGCAGTGTGGTATGCCCTGGATGGCGATCAGCATGAGCCGTCTGTTGATGTAGTGGCGCGTGTTGTCAGACGTAGTCGTCTCTTCTCACACACCGTGATAGCATGGTGCACTGCGTTCCACATCTGCGACATGCGACAGAGGCCGGTTGACAGTCGTTCGCGCAATGGACATCGCATACGTACGGGGGCCACCTTCCACGTGTTCGCGAAGCGTGCACATGTTGTTGCGTGTATGTGGGCAGACATAGTGTGTCGTGACACCTGACACAGGCATGCAACAATCGTTGAATTTGCAAATGGCGATGGACGCCTACGTTTGCTGGTGACGTTACGCAAATGAACAACTGGTAAACCGTTGTGGTGCGGTTGTTCTCGCTAGAGGTGAATCAGTGATGGCGACGATCGGTTGAGCTACCAACCGGTTGTTCCAGCGATACCCACCATGCCCACGAACGTGAATGGCATCTGGGTGTGAAGCGATACGCGGCGGTGGCTGGGTGGGACCGTCCCCGGCCGGTGAGGGGGGGCCTCCCGGCGTGCTGGCCGCGCGGTGCGTGGGCGCACGCGCTACAGCCGGCTGGTGGGGGCGGCCAGTGGCAGGCGCGCCGGCCGACGGAGGCGGCAGGCGGCGCAGCTGCGCGCCGGCGCACCCTGCACGCGGCGCCGTGCGGCCAAAGTAGGTCCTCGCGGGCCCGGTGCGAAGCGCGGTGGACATCTGCAGTGTGCTGGTCCGATTGAGGACTGTGTGCGCTGAGGATGCGCCGCCGCCCGGCGCTCGGCGCCGCGACGCCGTCTGCTGCTCGGTCGCCTCTGCGGTTCTCGCAGGTGGTTTGTATCGCAGCTGTGCGGACGTGTTGGCGCGTGCGCTGTGCTGGGAGAGTTCGCTTCGGCACCCAAGTGGGGCTTTTGTCCTTCTGTGGCGCTGGCGTTGGAGCTGCCGGTCACCGTAGGTGGCGCGTGTTGTCTCCCGCCGGCAATGCCACGACAGCACGCTCCCGGGCCTCTGTCGGCAGCGGCAAGCTCAGTTGGGAGCACGGGTGGTCGCACCTAAAGCGTCTACTCGCCAAACTCCGGGCGATTGCGCCTCTCTCGAACCCGACCAAGTACTTAGGACGGCGCTGCGCGCCGCCGGGACCTGAGAGGGTTTCGAGGTGTATGGTGCAGGGGAGCTCAGCCTCCTCCTGTTTGCAGAATAATTGAGCGGACGCTTGCGTGTTCGCGCGGGCCCCCGGGACACACTCCCGGGCGGCCGGCTGCTCAGCTCTAGTTGACGCAGCTCCCTGGTTGATCCTGCCAGTAGTCATATGCTTGTCTCAA
>NW_025726533.1:947500-952500 GCF_021461395.2 Schistocerca americana
GAGGTGAGTGCCGTAGGGGTGCCGGTAAGTGCGGGCGTTTAGCGCGGGCGTGGTCTGCTCTCGCCGTTGGTTGGCCTCGTGCTGGCCGGCGGTGCAGGATGCGCGCGCCTGCGCGGCGTTCGCGCCCCGGTGCTTCAACCTGCGTGCAGGATCCGAGCTCGGTCCCGTGCCTTGGCCTCCCACGGATCTTCCTTGCTGCGAGGCCGCGTCCGCCTTAGCGTGCTCCTCCGGGGGCGCGCGGGTGCGCGGATTCTCTTCGGCCGCCATTCAACGATCAACTCAGAACTGGCACGGACTGGGGGAATCCGACTGTCTAATTAAAACAAAGCATTGCGATGGCCCTAGCGGGTGTTGACGCAATGTGATTTCTGCCCAGTGCTCTGAATGTCAACGTGAAGAAATTCAAGCAAGCGCGGGTAAACGGCGGGAGTAACTATGACTCTCTTAAGGTGGCCAAGTGGCGGCGGTGTGGCTGCATCCGGACTTGGCTTTTCGAAGTGCGGTCTTGATGTAGTCGTGCTGCTGCTGCGAGGTGCCTTCCTTGGGTTATAGTTACAGGGAGAGTGATGCGCAATACATGGGCCTAGCCCTCTTAGCCTCTCCTCTCCTGCGGTCTTCTCCCCTTCTCGTGGGCCCGCTGATTTTTGCAGAGTGGAAGACCGCACCAGGGGCTTGGGGGGGTTACCAGCCCCCCCTCGCATTATCCCTTTATAGTTGGGGGCAGCCGACAAGAAACAAGAGATGGTGGCCCTTCCGCTGAAGGTGCCACCCCAGCTACCCCAGCACCTATCCGGCCAACCGGCCGTAACGAAAATGCGATAGTTTGTGTAGCTCCCTTTGCTTGCAGTGAGTGCCACCGCACTTTTACCACGAAGAACGGTCTCGGGGTCCATCGCCGCCGCCAACACCCTGCGGCCGCCAACGCTGAGATCGTGACGGAGAGGCATCGCGCGAGGTGGACGGAGGAAGAAGTCCTGTCGCTCGCCAAGGCAGAGGCCGAACTGTTCCTGGAGAGGGACGCCCGGTTCTTCTTTGTAAATCAAGAACTTACCAGGATGTTCCCCGACCGAACGCTTGAGGCAATCAAGTGCCGACGGCGGCAAGCTGCCCACAAGCAGCTTGTCCGCCAATTCATGGAGGCACTTGAGATCGGTCGGGGTGAAGAGCCGGCGTCCCGCCGTGGAGCAGCGAGCTCGCTGCCTGACGCGGGCGAGGCCGCTGCGCCGCCCGTCGACGCAGCCGAGGACTTCGCGGCCGACACCACCGGGCCGCCGCCGGAGGGGCCGACTGACGCCGCCATCTGGGAGCATCTGGCGGGGCTACCTGCTTCCGCCCAGCGTTTCTCCGCCCTGGATCGAGTCATTGGTCTGGGGCGGGGCACGCCGCCCGATGTCATCCTGGGCATGCTCCCGGATGCCCTTGCGTCGGTCGGGTCCAGGGGGGAGAGGTCGATCACCAGGACACAGCGGCCGCGCCAACCATCCAAGCGGCCGCCTGCCGCCCCGCCGCTGCAGAAGCGCAAGCGGCGCCGCTGGGAATACGCGCGGACACAGGACGCCTTCCGTAGGTCGCGTGCGCGTTGCGTGCGCGGCTTGCTGGACGGCACCCTGCTGCAGCCGCCACCCGACATCCCCGGTCTGCTGGACTTCTGGGCGGACCTCTTCACGAAGAAGCCGATCTCCACCGCCGGCTTCATCCGTGACCGCCTTCTCCCGCACTCGGAGCCTGTCGCTCCTGAGTGCCTATGGGGGCCGGTCACACGTGAGGAGGTCGCTGCTGCCTTGCCGCCCAGGGGATCGGCAGCCGGGCCGGACGGCCTGACTCCAGCGGAGCTGCGGCGCCTGCCGCATGAAGTCCTGGTGAAACTCTTGAACCTCTTCCTCCTGGCCCGCGCCCTCCCCGAGCGTCTGCTTCGCGCCCGGACGTCACTTCTCCCCAAAACGGCTGCACCAACATCCCCCGCTGACTTTCGCCCCATTACGGTCTGCTCGGTGTTGGCGCGGACCTTTCACAAGGTTCTCGCGTCACGCCTGATGCGTGCATGTGCTGTGGACGAACGTCAGCGGGCATTCATCCCCCGGGATGGGATGTTGGAAAACACCTTCATCTTGGACACTGCTCTCACCGACGCAGTCCGCTCCTGTCGCTCTGTTTTTGTGGCATCGATCGACGTCTCTAAAGCGTTCGATTCGGTGGACCATGCCGCCCTCCGCCCCGTGCTGAGGGCTCATGGCCTGCCGGATTGCTTTATTGAGTACGTCGAAAGGTGTTACGAGGGTAGCACGACGGTGATAGCGGGCGGCGCCGACGTGGGCGTGCCCCTGCAGCCGGCTAGGGGTGTGCGTCAGGGTGACCCCCTCTCCCCCCTCCTTTTCAATTTTGCGGTGGACTATGTTTTGAGTCAACTTCCCTCCCACATCGGAGCTCGGATCCTTGGTCGCAGAGTTAACGCTGCGGCCTTCGCAGATGACGTCCTGCTTTTTGCATCGACCGCGAGGGGATTGCAGTCCCTCATCGACGCAGCCGTCGCAGCCCTCGCCCATCTGGGGCTGCAGATCAACGCCCGGAAGTGTTTCACCCTCGCCTTAGTCGCGTCTGGGCGCGACAAGAAGGTGAAGGTCGACGCCGACGTTACCTTCAAAGCGGGCAACGCCACCGTGCCCGCCCTACGTGTGGGTGAAACCTTCCGGTACCTGGGACTGCAATTCTCCACCGCTGGTCGCTGCGTTTTCAACCCACGACGCCACCTGGTGGAGCAGCTGGACGTCATCTCCCGAGCTCCGCTCAAGCCGCAACAGCGCCTCCACGCCCTCACCACCGTACTTCTGCCTGGCCTGTACCATGGGCTGGCCCTCAGCCGCACCCGAGTGGGTGCGTTGAAAGCGGCAGATGTGACCATCCGTGCCGCCGTCAGGAGATGGTTCCGCCTTCCGGCGGACACTCCCCTGGGCTACTTCCACGCTCCTGTAGCCCAGGGAGGCCTCGGCATCCCATCATGCCGATGGATGGGGCCAACACTTCGCCGGTCCCGTCTCCTGGCGCTGAAGAGGATTGGGCCAGCCGCCGACGGTGCAGGCCGGGACGAGGTGCAGCGTGAGATTGAGGCGCTGGAGCGGCATCTTATGTGGGAGGGCCACCTCCTCAAATCGTCGACGCAGGTTGGAGAGATGTGGGCCGCGCGCCTGCACGTTGCCTTTGACGGTGCGGCGCTGTCATCTTCCGCCGCCGTCAAGGGGCAACACCAGTGGGTCGCTGACACCAGTCGCCTGCTATCTGGGCGTAACTTCATCGACGCTCTCCGCGCCCGCATCAACGCCTTCCCCACGAAGGCACGGCGCAGTCGCGGGCGGGAGGCGGACACCAGATGCCGCGCGGGCTGCCAGGCCGTAGAGACCGCCAACCACGTGTTACAGGCTTGCTTCAGGACGCACGGGTCCCGGGTTAAGCGGCATGACGCGATCGTGCGCTATGTTGCCCGTGGACTCGCGCAGAGGGGCTTCAACGTCTCTGTGGAGCCCCACCTCCGCACACCTGAGGGAATCCGCAAGCCTGACGTGGTGGCGGTTAAAGACGGCATTGCCCGCGTCATCGACGCCCAGGTAGTCGGAGACCATCTCCGGCTCGACTGGTGTCACTCCGAGAAAGCGGCCTACTACAACACGCCGTCCATCAGGCGTGCCATCTCCAACCTGCACCGTGACGTTGAGGAGGTTACAGTGTCCACCGCGACATTGAATTGGAGGGGTGTATGGTCTCCAGCGTCGGCCGGAGATCTCTCCGCACTTGGATTTAGACCCCGAGAACTGGCGGTGCTTAGCACGAGAGTACTGCAAAGCTGCTGCACGAGCTATCGCATTTTCGAATATATGACGGCGCACAGTCCGATGGAGCGAGCCGGCGTCGGATAGGATGCTGGTTATTTTCTTCGCCTTGACTCCTGGGGCCTATCCACAGGAGGAATATCCCGTCTTTGTTCTTTCTTCTTTGTGTACGTAACTTATGTTGTTTTTGTTTCTGTTTTTTCCAGCATATATATATGTATATGTATTGTAGTTTTAACCTTTTCTTGTGGCATCGCCCTGTAAGTCCCCACCTCGGTGGCGGACATGGCGTGAAACACCTGTCACACCCTATCTGTACATATATATGTGTTATTCAGCAATGAATAAAGACGGCTAATGAATAGCCAAATGCCTCGTCATCTAATTAGTGACGCGCATGAATGGATTAACGAGATTCCCGCTGTCCCTATCATGTCCCTATCATGGCTTTGATATTGATGAGGCGGCTGAAAAGATACAGAACCAAATTCAAAATCTCATGAATTCCTTCATACCTAGACGATCCTATTTTCGTCAGTCAAGGGTCCCTTGGAGCTCCTCATTAACAGAATTGAGAAGATGTGTACGACGTGCTCGAAGAGCATATCAAAGGGCACTGGGTGATAGAGAGAGACAAAGAAGGCTGCAAAACTACAGAGAACTGAAAGGAAACTATAAACAAGAACTAATAAATACCAGAATAAAGCACTGGGAAAACTTTGTTAAAAGACAATTTGAAACTAATGTATGGGGACTGCCATATAAGATTATTAGTGAAAAAATTAAGACACCACTTATCATGTCTACGCTCCAGAAGCCGGATGGAACTACAACAATAGGTTGGCGGGACTCAGCTCACTACTTATTGGAAGCTCTGCTACCAAGTGATAATCCTAATTCAGATAATGAATACCAGTCGCTTTTGAGACTAAAAATGGAAGAAGACTATCCAGATGAGGGTGTGGTTATTCCGTTTGCACAGGAGGAGGTGGGCAATGCCATTGATTCCTTGAAGAAAAATAAATCTCCTGGAATAGATAAAATAACTACAGAAACACTACAGAACCTTAAAATGCTAATTGTACCGTATTTGACAGCCTTGCTGAATGAGTGTCTCCTGCAAGGAAGGGTACCAAAGGTGTGGAAGGTTGCTGAGGCAATTATTATTAAAAAGGGTGA
>NW_025726533.1:957500-962500 GCF_021461395.2 Schistocerca americana
CCCGCTGTCCCTATACATGAGCTGCGAGCTGTACCAGTTACGAGCTAGAGACGCGATCGCGTTGCTCTCTGTACGAATGCCGATGCTGAGCGGTCAGCTAGGAGGCGCTCCATCCATGTCGGTACCGGTGAGCGTTGCACTCGCAGTCGCAAAAACGTACGGCAAGTATATTACTCGGAAGAGTCAATGACAGTCCACGCCCCCCTGCGTGGGAAGAGTCTTTCTAGGCCATGACCCACCGGAAGGGCGCAGCGTCCCCCACCCCAGACATGTGACGTCACACCATCGGTATTGACGACTAGACTGATTCCTTATAATCATTTGCCATACACCGGTGGAAGCTGCCGAGACGAGTAACTACATAGCGGGCTCGCCGTGTCACTAATGTACAGAGATACAACAGTTTCGACTGGAACCGGATTAAACGTATACACGGCGCTGATTAGTAATAGATAGAGCCATCAGAATACAGATAATGTATACAACTGTCCGTATACATGCTGAAAGACTCTGCTCACAATCACAACCACACGTCAGCCACACACCCTTATCACGCACTACTCTCTGCCTGTAACACGCACACAGACAATATGTAAGCACCAGCATGGAACAACACCCAGTGCATCCTCTCCGCCACATTAGACAATCCACACTGTCATAACCAGACTGGGAGGTCCACTCAGAAAACAGAATATCCCACCCACCCGACAACCACCATTGCTCAGCCAAGCCACCAACACCCACACATGTCCTACACAGGGGTGCACCCAACATCACAATACTGCCTCCTCTCACAGCACACAAACAATGGCAGGAATGAAAGACACAGGTCTGCCACAAGCATGGAATGAGAGCGCCGCCTGTCATGAGCCAAAGGTGCATCCTGACGTGGCAAATCAGATGATGCCGCAGGCATCCACTTACTATAATCACAATCAACAAACCGGCCGCCCCGCCCCCCATTAAACCTTTCCTTACAACAATGTGTACCTTAACCTAACCTATATCGTACCGTAACCTAACCTATATCGTACCGTAACCTAACCTATATCGTACCGTAACCTAACATATATCGTACCGTAACCTAACCTATATCGTACCGTAACCTAACCTATATCGTACCGTAACCTAACCTATATCGTACCGTAACCTAACCTATATCGTACCGTAACCTAACCTATATCGTACCGTAACCTAACCTATATCGTACCGTAACCTAACCTATATCGTACCGTAACCTAACCTATATCGTACCGTAACCTAACCTATATCGTACCGTAACCTAACCTATATCGTACCGTAACCTAACCTATATCGTACCGTAACCTAACCTATATCGTACCGTAACCTAACCTATATCGTACCGTAACCTAACCTATGTCGTACCGTAACCTAACCTATGTCGTACCGTAACCTAACCTATGTCGTACCGTAACCTAACCTATGTCGTACCGTAACCTAACCTATATCGTACCGTAACCTAACCTATGTCGTACCGTAACCTAACCTATGTCGTACCGTAACCTAACCTATGTCGTACCGTAACCTAACCTATGTCGTACCGTAACCTAACCTATGTCGTACCGTAACCTAACCTATGTCGTACCGTAACCTAACCTATGTCGTACCGTAACCTAACCTATGTCGTACCGTAACCTAACCTATGTCGTACCGTAACCTAACCTATGTCGTACCGTAACCTAACCTATGTCGTACCGTAACCTAACCTATGTCGTACCGTAACCTAACCTATGTCGTACCGTAACCTAACCTATGTCGTACCGTAACCTAACCTATGTCGTACCGTAACCTAACCTATGTCGTACCGTAACCTAACCTATGTCGTACCGTAACCTAACCTATGTCGTACCGTAACCTAACCTATGTCGTACCGTAACCTAACCTATGTCGTACCGTAACCTAACCTATGTCGTACCTTAACCTAACCTATGTCGTACCTTAACCTAACCTATGTCGTACCTTAACCTAACCTATGTCGTACCTTAACCTAACCTATGTCGTACCTTAACCTAACCTGTATTGCGCCTTAACCTAACCTGTATTGCGCCTTAACCTAACCTGTATTGCGCCTTAACCTAACCTGTATTGCGCCTTAACCTAACCTGTATTGCGCCTTAACCTAACCTGTATTGCGCCTTAACCTAACCTGTATTGCGCCTTAACCTAACCTGTATTGCGCCTTAACCTAACCTGTATTGCGCCTTAACCTAACCTGTATTGCGCCTTAACCTAACCTGTATTGCGCCTTAACCTAACCTGTATTGCGCCTTAACCTAACCTGTATTGCGCCTTAACCTAACCTGTATTGCGCCTTAACCTAACCTGTATTGCGCCTTAACCTAACCTGTATTGCGCCTTAACCTAACCTGTATTGCGCCTTAACCTAACCTGTATTGCGCCTTAACCTAACCTGTATTGCGCCTTAACCTAACCTGTATTGCGCCTTAACCTAACCTGTATTGCGCCTTAACCTAACCTGTATTGCGCCTTAACCTAACCTGTATTGCGCCTTAACCTAACCTGTATTGCGCCTTAACCTAACCTGTATGGCGCCTTAACCTAACCTGTATGGCGCCTTAACGTAACCTGTATTGCGCCTTAACGTAACCTATATTGCGCCTTAACGTAACCTATATTGCGCCTTAACGTAACCTATATTGCGCCTTAACCTAACCTATATTGCGCCTTAACCTAACCTATATTGCGCCTTAACCTAACCTATATTGCGCCTTAACCTAACCTATATTGCGCCTTAACCTAACCTATATTGCGCCTTAACCTAACCTATATTGCGCCTTAACGTAACCTATATTGCGCCTTAACCTAACCTATATTGCGCCTTAACGTAACCTATATTGCGCCTTAACCTAACCTATATTGCGCCTTAACGTAACCTATATTGCGCCTTAACGTAACCTATATTGCGCCTTAACGTAACCTATATTGCGCCTTAACCTAACCTATATTGCGCCTTAACCTAACCTATATTGCGCCTTAACCTAACCTATATTGCGCCTTAACCTAACCTATATTGCGCCTTAACCTAACCTATATTGCGCCTTAACGTAACCTATATTGCGCCTTAACGTAACCTATATTGCGCCTTAACGTAACCTATATTGCGCCTTAACGTAACCTATATTGCGCCTTAACGTAACCTATATTGCGCCTTAACGTAACCTATATTGCGCCTTAACCTAACCTATATTGCGCCTTAACCTAACCTATATTGCGCCTTAACGTAACCTATATTGCGCCTTAATGTAACCTATATTGCGCCTTAATGTAACCTATATTGCGCCTTAATGTAACCTATATTGCGCCTTAATGTAACCTACGTTGCGCCTTAACGTAACCTACGTTGCGCCTTAACGTAACCTACGTTGCGCCTTAACGTAACCTACGTTGCGCCTTAACGTAACCTACGTTGCGCCTTAACGTAACCTACGTTGCGCCGTAACGTAACCCACGTTGCGCCGTAACGCAACCCACGTTGCGCCGTAACGTAACCCACGTTGCGCCGTAACGTAACACACGTTGGGCCTTAACCCAACACACGTTGGGCCTTAACCCAACACACGTTGGGCCTTAACCCAACACACGTTGGGCCTTAACCCAACACACGTTGGGCCTTAACCCAACACACGTTGGGCCTTAACCCAACACACGTTGGGCCTTAACCCAACACACGTTGGGCCTTAACCCAACACACGTTGGGCCTTAACCCAACACACGTTGGGCCTTAACCCAACACACGTTGGGCCTTAACCTGCTCTGTAATTGTCATACGACGCGTTAAATTAGTGTAGTGTTGCCTAACTGCAACCCCCGCAATATAGTTTGCTACTCGCACTGCCCGGTCCCCAGTGTATCGCTTCATGTTAAACACCTTGCAGCTATACACTGTAATGTGGATGGCAGCAGGACGTACATGCTCAATGCCCTTTGCAGTTGTTCATTGGCATTTGCAGTTGTTCATTGGCATTTGCATGGCGAAGCACTTAGCCTACGCTGTGGTACGGCCTGTGTCAACTGTCCGCTGATGTTGTACGTCCAAATCACACACTGTACTGCACATTGGTCCTCATGTACTGAATGATACATCGTGGTACATGTGACCGTACAACGACTGCGCCAACAACGGCGAACCATGCGGTCCAAATGTTGTGCACTCAGCTACGTGTCGTCTCCCTATAAGAGCTGGATTGCAGTGTGGTATGCCCTGGATGGCGATCAGCATGAGCCGTCTGTTGATGTAGTGGCGCGTGTTGTCAGACGTAGTCGTCTCTTCTCACACACCGTGATAGCATGGTGCACTGCGTTCCACATCTGCGACATGCGACAGAGGCCGGTTGACAGTCGTTCGCGCAATGGACATCGCATACGTACGGGGGCCACCTTCCACGTGTTCGCGAAGCGTGCACATGTTGTTGCGTGTATGTGGGCAGACATAGTGTGTCGTGACACCTGACACAGGCATGCAACAATCGTTGAATTTGCAAATGGCGATGGACGCCTACGTTTGCTGGTGACGTTACGCAAATGAACAACTGGTAAACCGTTGTGGTGCGGTTGTTCTCGCTAGAGGTGAATCAGTGATGGCGACGATCGGTTGAGCTACCAACCGGTTGTTCCAGCGATACCCACCATGCCCACGAACGTGAATGGCATCTGGGTGTGAAGCGATACGCGGCGGTGGCTGGGTGGGACCGTCCCCGGCCGGTGAGGGGGGGCCTCCCGGCGTGCTGGCCGCGCGGTGCGTGGGCGCACGCGCTACAGCCGGCTGGTGGGGGCGGCCAGTGGCAGGCGCGCCGGCCGACGGAGGCGGCAGGCGGCGCAGCTGCGCGCCGGCGCACCCTGCACGCGGCGCCGTGCGGCCAAAGTAGGTCCTCGCGGGCCCGGTGCGAAGCGCGGTGGACATCTGCAGTGTGCTGGTCCGATTGAGGACTGTGTGCGCTGAGGATGCGCCGCCGCCCGGC
>NW_025726533.1:972500-975000 GCF_021461395.2 Schistocerca americana
CGTACCGTAACCTAACCTATGTCGTACCGTAACCTAACCTATGTCGTACCGTAACCTAACCTATGTCGTACCGTAACCTAACCTATGTCGTACCGTAACCTAACCTATGTCGTACCGTAACCTAACCTATGTCGTACCGTAACCTAACCTATGTCGTACCGTAACCTAACCTATGTCGTACCGTAACCTAACCTATGTCGTACCGTAACCTAACCTATGTCGTACCGTAACCTAACCTATGTCGTACCGTAACCTAACCTATGTCGTACCGTAACCTAACCTATGTCGTACCGTAACCTAACCTATGTCGTACCGTAACCTAACCTATGTCGTACCGTAACCTAACCTATGTCGTACCGTAACCTAACCTATGTCGTACCGTAACCTAACCTATGTCGTACCGTAACCTAACCTATGTCGTACCGTAACCTAACCTATGTCGTACCTTAACCTAACCTATGTCGTACCTTAACCTAACCTATGTCGTACCTTAACCTAACCTATGTCGTACCTTAACCTAACCTATGTCGTACCTTAACCTAACCTGTATTGCGCCTTAACCTAACCTGTATTGCGCCTTAACCTAACCTGTATTGCGCCTTAACCTAACCTGTATTGCGCCTTAACCTAACCTGTATTGCGCCTTAACCTAACCTGTATTGCGCCTTAACCTAACCTGTATTGCGCCTTAACCTAACCTGTATTGCGCCTTAACCTAACCTGTATTGCGCCTTAACCTAACCTGTATTGCGCCTTAACCTAACCTGTATTGCGCCTTAACCTAACCTGTATTGCGCCTTAACCTAACCTGTATTGCGCCTTAACCTAACCTGTATTGCGCCTTAACCTAACCTGTATTGCGCCTTAACCTAACCTGTATTGCGCCTTAACCTAACCTGTATTGCGCCTTAACCTAACCTGTATTGCGCCTTAACCTAACCTGTATTGCGCCTTAACCTAACCTGTATTGCGCCTTAACCTAACCTGTATTGCGCCTTAACCTAACCTGTATTGCGCCTTAACCTAACCTGTATTGCGCCTTAACCTAACCTGTATGGCGCCTTAACCTAACCTGTATGGCGCCTTAACGTAACCTGTATTGCGCCTTAACGTAACCTGTATTGCGCCTTAACGTAACCTATATTGCGCCTTAACCTAACCTATATTGCGCCTTAACGTAACCTATATTGCGCCTTAACCTAACCTATATTGCGCCTTAACCTAACCTATATTGCGCCTTAACCTAACCTATATTGCGCCTTAACCTAACCTATATTGCGCCTTAACCTAACCTATATTGCGCCTTAACCTAACCTATATTGCGCCTTAACCTAACCTATATTGCGCCTTAACGTAACCTATATTGCGCCTTAACCTAACCTATATTGCGCCTTAACCTAACCTATATTGCGCCTTAACCTAACCTATATTGCGCCTTAACGTAACCTATATTGCGCCTTAACGTAACCTATATTGCGCCTTAACGTAACCTATATTGCGCCTTAACCTAACCTATATTGCGCCTTAACCTAACCTATATTGCGCCTTAACCTAACCTATATTGCGCCTTAACCTAACCTATATTGCGCCTTAACGTAACCTATATTGCGCCTTAACGTAACCTATATTGCGCCTTAACGTAACCTATATTGCGCCTTAACGTAACCTATATTGCGCCTTAACGTAACCTATATTGCGCCTTAACGTAACCTATATTGCGCCTTAACGTAACCTATATTGCGCCTTAACGTAACCTATATTGCGCCTTAACCTAACCTATATTGCGCCTTAACGTAACCTATATTGCGCCTTAATGTAACCTATATTGCGCCTTAATGTAACCTATATTGCGCCTTAATGTAGCCTATATTGCGCCTTAATGTAACCTACGTTGCGCCTTAACGTAACCTACGTTGCGCCTTAACGTAACCTACGTTGCGCCTTAACGTAACCTACGTTGCGCCTTAACGTAACCTACGTTGCGCCTTAACGTAACCTACGTTGCGCCGTAACGCAACCCACGTTGCGCCGTAACGTAACCCACGTTGCGCCGTAACGTAACACACGTTGGGCCTTAACCCAACACACGTTGGGCCTTAACCCAACACACGTTGGGCCTTAACCCAACACACGTTGGGCCTTAACCCAACACACGTTGGGCCTTAACCCAACACACGTTGGGCCTTAACCCAACACACGTTGGGCCTTAACCCAACACACGTTGGGCCTTAACCCAACACACGTTGGGCCTTAACCCAACACACGTTGGGCCTTAACCCAACACACGTTGGGCCTTAACCCAACACACGTTGGGCCTTAACCTGCTCTGTAATTGTCATACGACGCGTTAAATTAGTGTAGTGTTGCCTAACTGCAACCCCCGCAATATAGTTTGCTACTCGCACTGCCCGGTCCCCAGTGTATCGCTTCATGTTAAACACCTTGCAGCTATACACTGTAATGTGGATGGCAGCAGGACGTACATGCTCAATGCCCTTTG
>NW_025726533.1:980000-985000 GCF_021461395.2 Schistocerca americana
TGCTCTCGGGCGGAATAATCGCTCCCGTCAGCGGCGCTTCAGCTTTGGACAATTTCACGACCCGTCTTGAAACACGGACCAAGGAGTCTAACATGTGCGCGAGTCATTGGGCTGTACGAAACCTAAAGGCGTAATGAAAGTGAAGGTCTCGCCTTGCGCGGGCCGAGGGAGGATGGGGCTTCCCCGCCCTTCACGGGGCGGCGGCCTCCGCACTCCCGGGGCGTCTCGTCCTCATTGCGAGGTGAGGCGCACCTAGAGCGTACACGTTGGGACCCGAAAGATGGTGAACTATGCCTGGCCAGGACGAAGTCAGGGGAAACCCTGATGGAGGTCCGTAGCGATTCTGACGTGCAAATCGATCGTCGGAGCTGGGTATAGGGGCGAAAGACTAATCGAACCATCTAGTAGCTGGTTCCCTCCGAAGTTTCCCTCAGGATAGCTGGTGCTCGTACGAGTCTCATCCGGTAAAGCGAATGATTAGAGGCCTTGGGGCCGAAACGACCTCAACCTATTCTCAAACTTTAAATGGGTGAGATCTCCGGCTTGCTTGATATGCTGAAGCCGCGAGCAAACGACTCGGATCGGAGTGCCAAGTGGGCCACTTTTGGTAAGCAGAACTGGCGCTGTGGGATGAACCAAACGCCGAGTTAAGGCGCCCGAATCGACGCTCATGGGAAACCATGAAAGGCGTTGGTTGCTTAAGACAGCAGGACGGTGGCCATGGAAGTCGGAATCCGCTAAGGAGTGTGTAACAACTCACCTGCCGAAGCAACTAGCCCTGAAAATGGATGGCGCTGAAGCGTCGTGCCTATACTCGGCCGTCAGTCTGGCAGTCATGGCCGGTCCTTGCGGCCGGCCGCGAAGCCCTGACGAGTAGGAGGGTCGCGGCGGTGGGCGCAGAAGGGTCTGGGCGTGAGCCTGCCTGGAGCCGCCGTCGGTGCAGATCTTGGTGGTAGTAGCAAATACTCCAGCGAGGCCCTGGAGGGCTGACGCGGAGAAGGGTTTCGTGTGAACAGCCGTTGCACACGAGTCAGTCGATCCTAAGCCCTAGGAGAAATCCGATGTTGATGGGGGCCGTCATAGCATGATGCACTTTGTGCTGGCCCCCGTTGGGCGAAAGGGAATCCGGTTCCTATTCCGGAACCCGGCAGCGGAACCGATACAAGTCGGGCCCCTCTTTTAGAGATGCTCGTCGGGGTAACCCAAAAGGACCCGGAGACGCCGTCGGGAGATCGGGGAAGAGTTTTCTTTTCTGCATGAGCGTTCGAGTTCCCTGGAATCCTCTAGCAGGGAGATAGGGTTTGGAACGCGAAGAGCACCGCAGTTGCGGCGGTGTCCCGATCTTCCCCTCGGACCTTGAAAATCCGGGAGAGGGCCACGTGGAGGTGTCGCGCCGGTTCGTACCCATATCCGCAGCAGGTCTCCAAGGTGAAGAGCCTCTAGTCGATAGAATAATGTAGGTAAGGGAAGTCGGCAAATTGGATCCGTAACTTCGGGATAAGGATTGGCTCTGAGGATCGGGGCGTGTCGGGCTTGGTCGGGAAGTGGGTCAGCGCTAACGTGCCGGGCCTGGGCGAGGTGAGTGCCGTAGGGGTGCCGGTAAGTGCGGGCGTTTAGCGCGGGCGTGGTCTGCTCTCGCCGTTGGTTGGCCTCGTGCTGGCCGGCGGTGCAGGATGCGCGCGCCTGCGCGGCGTTCGCGCCCCGGTGCTTCAACCTGCGTGCAGGATCCGAGCTCGGTCCCGTGCCTTGGCCTCCCACGGATCTTCCTTGCTGCGAGGCCGCGTCCGCCTTAGCGTGCTCCTCCGGGGGCGCGCGGGTGCGCGGATTCTCTTCGGCCGCCATTCAACGATCAACTCAGAACTGGCACGGACTGGGGGAATCCGACTGTCTAATTAAAACAAAGCATTGCGATGGCCCTAGCGGGTGTTGACGCAATGTGATTTCTGCCCAGTGCTCTGAATGTCAACGTGAAGAAATTCAAGCAAGCGCGGGTAAACGGCGGGAGTAACTATGACTCTCTTGGAACGCGACTCTCTTAAGGTGGCCAAGTGGCGGCGGTGTGGCTGCATCCGGACTTGGCTTCTCGAAGTGCGGTCTTGATGTAGTCGTGCTGCTGCTGCGAGGTGCCTTCCTTGGGTTATAGTTACAGGGAGAGTGATGCGCAGTACATGGGCCTAGCCCTCTTAGCCTCTCCTCTCCTGCGGTCTTCTCCCCTTCTCGTGGGCCCGCTGATTTCGCAGAGTGGAAGACCGCACCAGGGGCTTGGGGGGGTTACCAGCCCCCCCTCGCACTATCCCTTTTTTAGTTGGGGGCAGTAAGCAGAGAATAAGTGGTGGCCCTTCCGCTGAAGGTGCCACCCCAACTCCCCCAGCACCTAGCCGGCCAACCGGCCGTGCCGAAAATCTTGTAACTTTTGCAGCTATGTATACCTGTAGTGAGTGCCACCGCAGCTTTACAACCAAGAACGGTCTCGGGGTCCATCGCCGCCGCCAACATCTTGCGGCCGCCAACGCGGAGATCGTCACGGAGAGGCATCGCGCGAGGTGGACGGAGGAAGAAGTCCTGTCGCTCGCCAAGGCGGAGGCCGAACTGTTCCTTGAGAGGGACGCCCGGTTCTTCTTCGTCAATCAAGAGCTCATCAGGATGTTCCCCGACCGAACGCTCGAGGCAATCAAGTGCCGACGGCGGCAAGCTGCCCACAAGCAGCTTGTCCGCCAATTCATGGAGGCGCTTGAGATCGGTCGGGGGGAAGAACCGGCGTCCCGCCGGGGAGCAGCGAGCCCGCTGCCTGACGCGGGCGAGGCCGCTGCGCCGCCCGTCGACGCAGCCGAGGACTTCGCGGCCGACACCACCGGGCCGCCGCCGGAGGGGCCGACTGACGCCGCCATCTGGGAGCATCTGGCGGGGCTACCCGCTTCCGCCCAGCGTTTCTCTGCCCTGGATCGTGTCATAGGTCTGGGGCGGGGCACGCCGCCCGATGTCATCCTGGGCATGCTCCCGGATGCCCTTGCGTCGGTCGGGTCCAGAGGGGAGAGATCGATCACCAGGACACAGCGGCCGCGCCAAACATCGAAGCGGCCGCCTGCCGCGCCGCCGACGCAGAAGCGCAAGCGGCGCCGCTGGGAGTACGCGAGAACGCAGGATGCCTTCCGACGGTCGCGTGCACGTTGCGTGCGCGGCCTCTTGGATGGCACCCTGCTCCAGCCGCCACCTGCCATCCCTGGTCTGCTGGACTTCTGGGCGGACCTCTTCACCAAGAAGCCCATCTCCACCGCGGGCTTCATTCGTGACCGCCTCCTCCCGCACTCAGAGCCTGTCGCTCTCGAGTGCATATGGGGGCCGGTCACACGTGAGGAGGTCGCCGCCGCGTTGCCGCCCAGGGGATCAGCAGCCGGGCCGGACGGCCTTACCCCAGCGGAGTTGCGGCGCCTGCCGCACGAAGTCCTGGTGAAAGTGATGAATCTCTTCCTTCTGGCCCGCGCCCTTCCGGAACGCCTGCTTCGCGCGCGAACGTCCCTTCTCCCGAAAACGGCTGCACCAACATCCCCCGCTGACTTTCGCCCCATTACGGTCTGCTCGGTGTTGGCGCGGACCTTTCACAAGGTTCTCGCGTCACGCCTGATGCGCGCATGTGCTGTGGACGAACGTCAGCGGGCATTCATCCCTCGGGATGGGATGTTGGAAAATACCTTCATCTTGGACACTGCTCTCACCGACGCAGTTCGCTCCTGCCGCTCTGTCTTTGTGGCATCGATCGACGTATCTAAGGCTTTCGATTCGGTAGATCATGCTGCCCTTCGGCCCGTGCTGAAGGCGCATGGCCTGCCGGATTGCTTTGTCGAGTATGTCGAGCGGTGCTACGAGGGCAGCACGACAGTGATAGCGGACGGCGCCGGCGTGGGCGTGTCTGTGCAGCCAGCACGGGGCGTTCGCCAGGGCGATCCCCTCTCCCCCCTCCTGTTCAACTTTGCGGTGGACTACGTTTTAGGCCAACTGCCCTCCCACATCGGAGCTCGGATTCTCGGTCGCAGAGTCAACGCTGCGGCCTTTGCAGATGACGTCTTGCTGTTTGCAGCGACCCCGAGGGGCTTGCAGTCCCTCATCGACGCAGCTACCGCAGCCCTCGCCCACCTGGGGCTGCAGATCAACGCCCGGAAGTGTTTCACCCTCGCCTTAGTCGCGTCAGGGCGCGAGAAGAAGGTGAAGGTGGACAGCAATGTCACCTTCACAGCAGGCAATACCACCATGCCTGCCCTGCGTGTGGGTGAAACCTTCCGGTACCTGGGGCTGCAATTTTCCACGGCGGGTCGCTGTGTCTTCAATCCACGTAGCCACCTGGTGGAGCAGCTTGACGTCATCTCCCGAGCTCCGCTGAAGCCGCAACAGCGCCTCCACGCTCTCACCAATGTACTTCTCCCTGGCCTGTACCACGGGCTGGCCCTCAGCCGCACCCGGGTGGGTGCATTGAAGTCGGCCGACGTTACCATCCGGGCCGCCGTCAGGAGATGGTTCCGCCTTCCGGCGGACACCCCCCTGGGATACTTCCACGCTCCTGTTGCCCAGGGGGGCCTCGGCATTCCATCTTGCCGATGGATGGGTCCGACCCTCCGTCGGTCCCGTCTCCTGGCGCTGAAGAAGATAGGGCCAGCCTGCGACGGTGCAGGCATGGATGAGGTGCAGCGTGAGATCGAGGTGCTGGAGCGCCACCTAATGTGGGAGGGCCACCTCCTCAAATCGTCAACGCAGGTTGGGGAAATGTGGGCGGCGCGCCTACACATCGCCATTGACGGTGCGGCACTGTCATCTTCTGCCGCCGTCAGTGGCCAACATCAGTGGGTCGCCGACACCAGTCGCCTGCTATCTGGGCGTGAATACATCGACGCCCTCCGCGCCCGCATCAACGCCTTCCCTACGAAGGCACGGCGCAGTCGCGGGCGGGAGGCGGACACCAGATGCCGCGCGGGGTGCCAGGCCGTGGAGACCGCCAACCACGTACTTCA
>NW_025726533.1:990000-995000 GCF_021461395.2 Schistocerca americana
CCTATGTCGTACCGTAACCTAACCTATGTCGTACCGTAACCTAACCTATGTCGTACCGTAACCTAACCTATGTCGTACCGTAACCTAACCTATGTCGTACCGTAACCTAACCTATGTCGTACCGTAACCTAACCTATGTCGTACCGTAACCTAACCTATGTCGTACCGTAACCTAACCTATGTCGTACCGTAACCTAACCTATGTCGTACCTTAACCTAACCTATGTCGTACCTTAACCTAACCTATGTCGTACCTTAACCTAACCTATGTCGTACCTTAACCTAACCTGTATTGCTCCTTAACCTAACCTGTATTGCGCCTTAACCTAACCTGTATTGCGCCTTAACCTAACCTGTATTGCGCCTTAACCTAACCTGTATTGCGCCTTAACCTAACCTGTATTGCGCCTTAACCTAACCTGTATTGCGCCTTAACCTAACCTGTATTGCGCCTTAACCTAACCTGTATTGCGCCTTAACCTAACCTGTATTGCGCCTTAACCTAACCTGTATTGCGCCTTAACCTAACCTGTATTGCGCCTTAACCTAACCTGTATTGCGCCTTAACCTAACCTGTATTGCGCCTTAACCTAACCTGTATTGCGCCTTAACCTAACCTGTATTGCGCCTTAACCTAACCTGTATTGCGCCTTAACCTAACCTGTATTGCGCCTTAACCTAACCTGTATTGCGCC
Source organism: Schistocerca americana (assembly GCF_021461395.2). Lineage (NCBI taxonomy): Eukaryota > Metazoa > Arthropoda > Insecta > Orthoptera > Acrididae > Schistocerca > Schistocerca americana. Next base: position 990,696 of record NW_025726533.1, read on the forward strand.
TTAACCTAACCTGTATTGCGCCTTAACCTAACCTGTATTGCGCCTTAACCTAACCTGTATTGCGCCTTAACCTAACCTGTATTGCGCCTTAACCTAACCTGTATGGCGCCTTAACCTAACCTGTATGGCGCCTTAACGTAACCTGTATTGCGCCTTAACGTAACCTATATTGCGCCTTAACGTAACCTATATTGCGCCTTAACCTAACCTATATTGCGCCTTAACGTAACCTATATTGCGCCTTAACGTAACCTATATTGCGCCTTAACCTAACCTATATTGCGCCTTAACCTAACCTATATTGCGCCTTAACCTAACCTATATTGCGCCTTAACCTAACCTATATTGCGCCTTAACCTAACCTATATTGCGCCTTAACCTAACCTATATTGCGCCTTAACGTAACCTATATTGCGCCTTAACCTAACCTATATTGCGCCTTAACCTAACCTATATTGCGCCTTAACCTAACCTATATTGCGCCTTAACGTAACCTATATTGCGCCTTAACGTAACCTATATTGCGCCTTAACGTAACCTATATTGCGCCTTAACCTAACCTATATTGCGCCTTAACCTAACCTATATTGCGCCTTAACCTAACCTATATTGCGCCTTAACCTAACCTATATTGCGCCTTAACGTAACCTATATTGCGCCTTAACGTAACCTATATTGCGCCTTAACGTAACCTATATTGCGCCTTAACGTAACCTATATTGCGCCTTAACGTAACCTATATTGCGCCTTAACGTAACCTATATTGCGCCTTAACGTAACCTATATTGCGCCTTAACGTAACCTATATTGCGCCTTAACCTAACCTATATTGCGCCTTAACGTAACCTATATTGCGCCTTAATGTAACCTATATTGCGCCTTAATGTAACCTATATTGCGCCTTAATGTAACCTATATTGCGCCTTAATGTAACCTACGTTGCGCCTTAACGTAACCTACGTTGCGCCTTAACGTAACCTACGTTGCGCCTTAACGTAACCTACGTTGCGCCTTAACGTAACCTACGTTGCGCCTTAACGTAACCTACGTTGCGCCGTAACGCAACCTACGTTGCGCCGTAACGCAACCCACGTTGCGCCGTAACGTAACCCACGTTGCGCCGTAACGTAACACACGTTGGGCCTTAACCCAACACACGTTGGGCCTTAACCCAACACACGTTGGGCCTTAACCCAACACACGTTGGGCCTTAACCCAACACACGTTGGGCCTTAACCCAACACACGTTGGGCCTTAACCCAACACACGTTGGGCCTTAACCCAACACACGTTGGGCCTTAACCCAACACACGTTGGGCCTTAACCCAACACACGTTGGGCCTTAACCCAACACACGTTGGGCCTTAACCCAACACACGTTGGGCCTTAACCCAGCACACGTTGGGCCTTAACCTGCTCTGTAATTGTCATACGACGCGTTAAATTAGTGTAGTGTTGCCTAACTGCAACCCCCGCAATATAGTTTGCTACTCGCACTGCCCGGTCCCCAGTGTATCGCTTCATGTTAAACACCTTGCAGCTATACACTGTAATGTGGATGGCAGCAGGACGTACATGCTCAATGCCCTTTGCAGTTGTTCATTGGCATTTGCAGTTGTTCATTGGCATTTGCATGGCGAAGCACTTAGCCTACGCTGTGGTACGGCCTGTGTCAACTGTCCGCTGATGTTGTACGTCCAAATCACACACTGTACTGCACATTGGTCCTCATGTACTGAATGATACATCGTGGTACATGTGACCGTACAACGACTGCGCCAACAACGGCGAACCATGCGGTCCAAATGTTGTGCACTCAGCTACGTGTCGTCTCCCTATAAGAGCTGGATTGCAGTGTGGTATGCCCTGGATGGCGATCAGCATGAGCCGTCTGTTGATGTAGTGGCGCGTGTTGTCAGACGTAGTCGTCTCTTCTCACACACCGTGATAGCATGGTGCACTGCGTTCCACATCTGCGACATGCGACAGAGGCCGGTTGACAGTCGTTCGCGCAATGGACATCGCATACGTACGGGGGCCACCTTCCACGTGTTCGCGAAGCGTGCACATGTTGTTGCGTGTATGTGGGCAGACATAGTGTGTCGTGACACCTGACACAGGCATGCAACAATCGTTGAATTTGCAAATGGCGATGGACGCCTACGTTTGCTGGTGACGTTACGCAAATGAACAACTGGTAAACCGTTGTGGTGCGGTTGTTCTCGCTAGAGGTGAATCAGTGATGGCGACGATCGGTTGAGCTACCAACCGGTTGTTCCAGCGATACCCACCATGCCCACGAACGTGAATGGCATCTGGGTGTGAAGCGATACGCGGCGGTGGCTGGGTGGGACCGTCCCCGGCCGGTGAGGGGGGGCCTCCCGGCGTGCTGGCCGCGCGGTGCGTGGGCGCACGCGCTACAGCCGGCTGGTGGGGGCGGCCAGTGGCAGGCGCGCCGGCCGACGGAGGCGGCAGGCGGCGCAGCTGCGCGCCGGCGCACCCTGCACGCGGCGCCGTGCGGCCAAAGTAGGTCCTCGCGGGCCCGGTGCGAAGCGCGGTGGACATCTGCAGTGTGCTGGTCCGATTGAGGACTGTGTGCGCTGAGGATGCGCCGCCGCCCGGCGCTCGGCGCCGCGACGCCGTCTGCTGCTCGGTCGCCTCTGCGGTTCTCGCAGGTGGTTTGTATCGCAGCTGTGCGGACGTGTTGGCGCGTGCGCTGTGCTGGGAGAGTTCGCTTCGGCACCCAAGTGGGGCTTTTGTCCTTCTGTGGCGCTGGCGTTGGAGCTGCCGGTCACCGTAGGTGGCGCGTGTTGTCTCCCGCCGGCAATGCCACGACAGCACGCTCCCGGGCCTCTGTCGGCAGCGGCAAGCTCAGTTGGGAGCACGGGTGGTCGCACCTAAAGCGTCTACTCGCCAAACTCCGGGCGATTGCGCCTCTCTCGAACCCGACCAAGTACTTAGGACGGCGCTGCGCGCCGCCGGGACCTGAGAGGGTTTCGAGGTGTATGGTGCAGGGGAGCTCAGCCTCCTCCTGTTTGCAGAATAATTGAGCGGACGCTTGCGTGTTCGCGCGGGCCCCCGGGACACACTCCCGGGCGGCCGGCTGCTCAGCTCTAGTTGACGCAGCTCCCTGGTTGATCCTGCCAGTAGTCATATGCTTGTCTCAAAGATTAAGCCATGCATGTCTCAGTACAAGCCGCATTAAGGTGAAACCGCGAATGGCTCATTAAATCAGTTATGGTTCCTTAGATCGTACCCACGTTACTTGGATAACTGTGGTAATTCTAGAGCTAATACATGCAAACAGAGTCCCGACCAGAGATGGAAGGGACGCTTTTATTAGATCAAAACCAATCGGTCGGCTCGTCCGGTCCGTTTGCCTTGGTGACTCTGAATAACTTTGGGCTGATCGCACGGTCCTCGTACCGGCGACGCATCTTTCAAATGTCTGCCTTATCAACTGTCGATGGTAGGTTCTGCGCCTACCATGGTTGTAACGGGTAACGGGGAATCAGGGTTCGATTCCGGAGAGGGAGCCTGAGAAACGGCTACCACATCCAAGGAAGGCAGCAGGCGCGCAAATTACCCACTCCCGGCACGGGGAGGTAGTGACGAAAAATAACGATACGGGACTCATCCGAGGCCCCGTAATCGGAATGAGTACACTTTAAATCCTTTAACGAGTATCTATTGGAGGGCAAGTCTGGTGCCAGCAGCCGCGGTAATTCCAGCTCCAATAGCGTATATTAAAGTTGTTGCGGTTAAAAAGCTCGTAGTTGGATTTGTGTCCCACGCTGTTGGTTCACCGCCCGTCGGTGTTTAACTGGCATGTATCGTGGGACGTCCTGCCGGTGGGGCGAGCTGAAGGCGTGCGACGCGCCTCGTGCGTGCTCGTGCGTCCCGAGGCGGACCCCGTTGCAATCCTACCAGGGTGCTCTTGAGTGAGTGTCTCGGTGGGCCGGCACGTTTACTTTGAACAAATTAGAGTGCTTAAAGCAGGCAAGCCCGCCTGAATACTGTGTGCATGGAATAATGGAATAGGACCTCGGTTCTATTTTGTTGGTTTTCGGAACCCGAGGTAATGATTAATAGGGACAGGCGGGGGCATTCGTATTGCGACGTTAGAGGTGAAATTCTTGGATCGTCGCAAGACGAACAGAAGCGAAAGCATTTGCCAAGTATGTTTTCATTAATCAAGAACGAAAGTTAGAGGTTCGAAGGCGATCAGATACCGCCCTAGTTCTAACCATAAACGATGCCAGCCAGCGATCCGCCGCAGTTCCTCCGATGACTCGGCGGGCAGCC
>NW_025726533.1:997500-1000000 GCF_021461395.2 Schistocerca americana
TCCCGGGGCGTCTCGTCCTCATTGCGAGGTGAGGCGCACCTAGAGCGTACACGTTGGGACCCGAAAGATGGTGAACTATGCCTGGCCAGGACGAAGTCAGGGGAAACCCTGATGGAGGTCCGTAGCGATTCTGACGTGCAAATCGATCGTCGGAGCTGGGTATAGGGGCGAAAGACTAATCGAACCATCTAGTAGCTGGTTCCCTCCGAAGTTTCCCTCAGGATAGCTGGTGCTCGTACGAGTCTCATCCGGTAAAGCGAATGATTAGAGGCCTTGGGGCCGAAACGACCTCAACCTATTCTCAAACTTTAAATGGGTGAGATCTCCGGCTTGCTTGATATGCTGAAGCCGCGAGCAAACGACTCGGATCGGAGTGCCAAGTGGGCCACTTTTGGTAAGCAGAACTGGCGCTGTGGGATGAACCAAACGCCGAGTTAAGGCGCCCGAATCGACGCTCATGGGAAACCATGAAAGGCGTTGGTTGCTTAAGACAGCAGGACGGTGGCCATGGAAGTCGGAATCCGCTAAGGAGTGTGTAACAACTCACCTGCCGAAGCAACTAGCCCTGAAAATGGATGGCGCTGAAGCGTCGTGCCTATACTCGGCCGTCAGTCTGGCAGTCATGGCCGGTCCTTGCGGCCGGCCGCGAAGCCCTGACGAGTAGGAGGGTCGCGGCGGTGGGCGCAGAAGGGTCTGGGCGTGAGCCTGCCTGGAGCCGCCGTCGGTGCAGATCTTGGTGGTAGTAGCAAATACTCCAGCGAGGCCCTGGAGGGCTGACGCGGAGAAGGGTTTCGTGTGAACAGCCGTTGCACACGAGTCAGTCGATCCTAAGCCCTAGGAGAAATCCGATGTTGATGGGGGCCGTCATAGCATGATGCACTTTGTGCTGGCCCCCGTTGGGCGAAAGGGAATCCGGTTCCTATTCCGGAACCCGGCAGCGGAACCGATACAAGTCGGGCCCCTCTTTTAGAGATGCTCGTCGGGGTAACCCAAAAGGACCCGGAGACGCCGTCGGGAGATCGGGGAAGAGTTTTCTTTTCTGCATGAGCGTTCGAGTTCCCTGGAATCCTCTAGCAGGGAGATAGGGTTTGGAACGCGAAGAGCACCGCAGTTGCGGCGGTGTCCCGATCTTCCCCTCGGACCTTGAAAATCCGGGAGAGGGCCACGTGGAGGTGTCGCGCCGGTTCGTACCCATATCCGCAGCAGGTCTCCAAGGTGAAGAGCCTCTAGTCGATAGAATAATGTAGGTAAGGGAAGTCGGCAAATTGGATCCGTAACTTCGGGATAAGGATTGGCTCTGAGGATCGGGACGTGTCGGGCTTGGTCGGGAAGTGGGTCAGCGCTAACGTGCCGGGCCTGGGCGAGGTGAGTGCCGTAGGGGTGCCGGTAAGTGCGGGCGTTTAGCGCGGGCGTGGTCTCTGCTGCTGCGAGGTGCCTTCCTTGGGTTATAGTTACAGGGAGAGTGATGCGCAATACATGGGCCTAGCCCTCTTAGCCTCTCCTCTCCTGCGGTCTTCTCCCCTTCTCCCCTTCTCGTGGGCCCGCTGATTTTCGCAGAGTGGAAGACCGCACCAGGGGCTTGGGGGGGTTACCAGCCCCCCCTCGCATTATCCCTTTATAGTTGGGGGCAGCCGACAAGAAACAAGAGATGGTGGCCCTTCCGCTGAAGGTGCCACCCCAGCTACCCCAGCACCTATCCGGCCAACCGGCCGTAACGAAAATGCGATAGTTTGTGTAGCTCCCTTTGCTTGCAGTGAGTGCCACCGCACTTTTACCACGAAGAACGGTCTCGGGGTCCATCGCCGCCGCCAACACCCTGCGGCCGCCAACGCTGAGATCGTGACGGAGAGGCATCGCGCGAGGTGGACGGAGGAAGAAGTCCTGTCGCTCGCCAAGGCAGAGGCCGAACTGTTCCTCGAGAGGGACGCCCGGTTCTTCTTTGTAAATCAAGAACTTACCAGGATGTTCCCCGACCGAACGCTTGAGGCAATCAAGTGCCGACGGCGGCAAGCTGCCCACAAGCAGCTTGTCCGCCAATTCATGGAGGCACTTGAGATCGGTCGGGGTGAAGAGCCGGCGTCCCGCCGTGGAGCAGCGAGCTCGCTGCCTGACGCGGGCGAGGCCGCTGCGCCGCCCGTCGACGCAGCCGAGGACTTCGCGGCCGACACCACCGGGCCGCCGCCGGAGGGGCCGACTGACGCCGCCATCTGGGAGCATCTGGCGGGGCTACCTGCTTCCGCCCAGCGTTTCTCTGCCCTGGATCGAGTCATTGGTCTGGGGCGGGGCACGCCGCCCGATGTCATCCTGGGCATGCTCCCGGATGCCCTTGCGTCGGTCGGGTCCAGGGGGGAGAGGTCGATCACCAGGACACAGCGGCCGCGCCAACCATCCAAGCGGCCGCCTGCCGCCCCGCCGCTGCAGAAGCGCAAGCGGCGCCGCTGGGAATACGCGCGGACACAGGACGCCTTCCGTAGGTCGCGTGCGCGTTGCGTGCGCGGCT
>NW_025726533.1:1005000-1017500 GCF_021461395.2 Schistocerca americana
CCGCAGTCGCAATGTGCAATCCACCCCTATAACATGCGTTTCATGAAGAGGTACGTCCACATCTCCGGCGGTACACCGCAAGGTTACCGCCCTTCGATTGTGCCTTTTTCGCGCTAATCGAAGTGTTAGGGGTTCCAGGTGCCAGCCAGCCAGCCAGCCAGCCAGCCAGCCAGCCAGCCAGCCAGCCAGCCTGCCAGCCAGCAGTTCCCGGTCCCGGCCTGCAGCAGTGGTCCCGCAGCCAGCCAGCCAGCCAGCCAGCCAGCCAGCCAGCCCTCCGGTGGCAGCAGCAGTCCAGCCAGCAGCAGTCCAGCCAGCAGCAGTCCAGCCAGCCGCAGCCGCCGCAGCCCCGGCCCCGTCCGCGGCAGCAGCGTCCCTGCCTCTCGCCGTCGCCGTCGCCGTCGCCGTCGCCGTCGCCGTCGCCGTCGCCGTCGCCGTCGCCGTCCGTCGTCCCCCAGTGTGTTTCCTGTCCTTTTAGTGCTGCGTTTTTCTTTCTTCTTCTTGTCGTCATGTCCGCCCCCACCACCACCGTCACTACTACCACCACCGCCATCGTGTATACGTCCCCTTCCGCCGCCTCCACCACTATCACTTGGTGTGCCCAATCCCACCCCCCTCCTTCCATCCCTCCCCTCCTCTCTATCCCTTCGCCCTCGCTCTTTGTCTCCCCATCTCCCGCCTCTTCCTCTCGTTCTGATCCTTTCCCCCCACTCCCCCAGCCTGTCACTGCAGCTCCGGCTAGGGTGGTGGCCCGTCGGGCCACTGCCCACGCCCAGCTCTCCCCATCCCCATCGCCATCGCCATCGCCATCACCGCCACCACCGTCATCATCGTCACCATCACCATCACTGCCACATTCGCCTGCACCGTCACAGTCACTATCTCCGGCGCCGACTGCTGCGTCCGTGCCGGGACCTGTCCCTTCCCACCACCTCCCCATCGTTCCCGTCCCTCCTGTCACCACCCGCCCATCTGCCGCTGTCAAACGCCCTAGTGGCGCCTCCACTTCCTCTGCTCCTAAAAAGGCTCCACCCCGCCCGCCATCCCCACCCCAAAATGCCATGGACGTCTCCCCACCAGGCCCCGCTCCCTCCACCTCCTCCTCCTCCTCCTCCCCACCCGGTCTCTACAAATATCTCCTGTCCCGTCCCGATCCTTCCTTCCTCGAGGCCCGGAATCTCTCCCTCCTCCTCCGCCAACATTTCCCTGGCGTCCCCATCTCTCTCCTTACTCCCAGACGGGATTCTGTTCTTATCTCCTCCCCCAGCCCAACCCTCCATACTGACATCCTCTCCCGCCTCCCCATCACCCGTTTTGGTCCTCACGCCTCCCTCACCCCTGCTCCCTCCCCATCTCCTACCCGCCAACCCCAACCCCCGCGTCGCCCGCCGACCCTCACCGCCGTGATCACTCGGCTTAGCCCGTCGATCACGGAGGAGGAGGTGCTGGCGGAGCTGAAGGCCCATCCCACCCTGGAGGTGCGGGCGGTCCGCCGCATTTTCAACGCGACCGGCCCCACCCGCCTTATGCGGGTTTTCTCTGAGGACGCCCCCTCCATTGACCGTCTCCTGAAGGAGGGTGCCCTCCTCTTCAATCAGCGGTTCAAAGTCGACCCCTCCCGTTCCCCCCCTCAATCCCTGCGCTGCCAGAGATGTCTGCGCTACAATGCACATCCAACAGCGGAGTGCCGCGAGGCCCCCACCTGCCCACATTGTCGGCAAGCGCACTTCCTCCGGCAGTGCCCCAACCTCCAATCCCCTCCCTCCTGTAATACCTGCAGCCTCCCCCACCCCACCTACTCCCAAAAGTGCAAAGCCCGACCCCCTCCCACCACTCCTGAACTCACCGTACCTGTCCGTCCCCTGGACGCCCCCACCCCTCCTGGCAATTCCCTTCGTCCCCCCCCCACTGCTGAGGACATCATCAGGTTCCTCACCATTGTCCTTCAAAACGTCCATCCCTTTCAGCGCCCCCACACCTTACAACAGATCTCCCTCGCCGCCCGTTCCATATTCCACCTTAAAATGTACGCCACCTTTTCCAATAACCAGGCCCATTTCACCTTCTCCCGCCTTGACACCCTCGTCTAAGTCCTTATCGTGGCGCGACAGCATCGTATCCTTTTCAACAATATCCGCTCCCTTCCCGCCAACAAGAACCTCTTCCTGCACACCCTTGCTACCCACCGTGTGGATGCCTTCCTCCTCAATGAAACCTTCCTCCAACCCCACCACTCCATCCACACCTCCCCCTATCTCCTCCACCGCTCCGATAATCCCCTCCCAGTTGCGCGTGGCGGAGTTGCCATTGGCCACCACCGCCAGATCCCCGTTCGGCTCCAGCCTCTCCTTCCCGACCCCACCGAACACCTGATCCTTAGTCTCTTCTTCCCCGGCCTTACCATTACCTGTGCCACCATCTATGTCCGCCCCAACGCCCCTCTTCCTTTCGACTTCCTCTCCCACATCGATCGTACCTTCTCCTCCTATGTGATCGCCGCCGACCTCAACATCCATAGTCGCTCCGCTGCCCAGTTACGGCGGTGACATCGGTTCCTCTCCTCCCTTCAAGGCGACCTCATCCCCATCCCCCAGCATACTCGTCCCGAATCCAACTCCACTCCCGATGTTATCCTCTCCTCCCCCAACCTCCTTGGTCGCATTACGGTGGATGTCCTGGAGCCTGTTGGTAGCGACCATCTCCCTGTCCTCCTCACCGTTTCAGACGGCCGTCGCCCCCGCCCCGACCCTCGTCATGACCCTCCCCCTAAGTACATCCATGACTATTCCCGTGCCAACTGGAATGCCTACCGGGATACCCTCTCCACTCAGGTCGATAGCCACCCTCTCGCCTACCGCCGTCCTGATGATGTCACCCCTGCCGCCTCCTTTCTCCAGCAGACCTTGTCTGAGGCCGTGGAGGCCCACGTCCCTACTGTTGCCATCCACCCCCACCGTCCTACCTTACCACCACAGGCCGTCCTCCTCCTCCGTGAATCCCGTCGTCTCTACCGTGCCTTCCTCCGCACGCGTGACCCGGACACCCTACGACGCCACCGGCAACTACAGCGATACATTCGAAATTTGCTCGCGGCCAAGAAACGCCGGGACTGGCGACAGACATGCACCCGTTTAACTGCTACCCTCCCTATAAACTCGTCCAAGTTCTGGACCGCCTTCCGTCGCCTTACCGGAACTAAACCCTCCCCCTACTATCCTCTTCTCCACGATGATCGCCCCTTTCCTGACGCCCTTAGTAAGGCCAATCACTTTGCCTCCTACCTGTCTGATGTGTTTTCCATCCCTGATGATCCCCAGTTCGATTACTCCCTCTTCCCAGATATCCGCGATCGAACTGATACCTCTGTCCCTCCCCTCGCTCCTGGTTTCCAGTACTTGGACAACATTCCACACACGGACCTTAATGCCCCCATCACCACACAGGATCTCATCAATACACTCCGCACCAAACGCAACACCGCTCCTGGTCACGATCGTGTCACCTACCGTCACCTTCGTGAAGCTCCTGTCTCTTTTCTCTCCACCCTGGCCAGGCTCTACAATGTAGTCCTGTCCACCGGTTACTACCCCGACCTGTGGAAAACCTCCCGTATCCTCATGTTCCTCAAACCTGGCAAACCGCCGTCCGCCGTCTCCTCCTACCGTCCCATCAGCCTTACCTCGGTCTTCAGCAAGGTCCTGGAATCTATCCTCACCCGCCGCATCCACCAGCATCTCCGCCAGCACCGCCTCCTCCCCGTTACCCAGTGTGGCTTTCGGCCGTCCTTCTCTTCCGACGATCTTCTCCTTCACCTCACTCATCTCCTTTCCGAACAGCTCAATTCCCGTCGCTCCGCAATCTTCCTCTCTCTTGACCTCGAACGCGCATATGACCGCGTATGGCATTCCGGTCTCCTCTTCAAGCTCCAAACCTTCGCCCTTCCCATTAACTACGTTCGTCTGATCGGTTCCTTTCTCTCCCGCCGTCCTTCCTATGTCACCATCCATAACACCGATTCCTACACCTTTTTCCCCTCCGCCGGTGTGCCCCAAGGCTCCGTCCTCTCCCCCCTTCTGTACTTGTTGTACACGGCGGACATGCCGCCGCCGTCACCCCCCGTCCACCTTCTCCAGTTTGCCGATGACACCGCCTTCCTTGCCCTTGCCCCCACCCTGCGACGCTCCCAACACCTTCTCCAATCCCATCTTGACCGGTTCACCACTTGGTGCAACCAGTGGTTGCTCAAGGTCAATCCTTCCAAAACCCAGGCGATCATTGTAGGCAAAACCACTCCCTCCTTCCGCCTCCTTGATTTCTATCTCACCGTTTATGGCCGTCCCATCGCTCTCACCCCCACCCTTAAGTACCTTGGCGTCACCCTCGACCGTCGCCTCTCCTGGACTCCCCATCTCCAGACAATCCAAGCCAAGGCACGTTCCCGACTCCGTCTCCTCAAGCTCCTTTCCGGCCGAACGTGGGGTCTGGACCCCTCCACCATCCTCCACACCTATAAGTCCCTCATCCGCCCTATCCTCTGTTACGCCCATCCCGCCTGGATCTCCGCCCCCCCTTCCTTTTATAAATCCCTCCAAATCCTTGAACGCCATGCTCTCCGCCTTGCCTATCGCATCCGTCTCCCTTCCCCCACGCAGATCCTGTATGACCTTATCCCCTTCCCCCACCTCCTCCTCTTCCTCGAAAGGATACGCATCCTATACACCTCCCGTAAACTCGATCCTCCTCACCCGCTCGTCTCCCCGATCCTCTCCCACCCCCGCCCGCTGCCACGCCTGTACTCCCACGTCCCACCCGGTCTCCATCTCTCCACCCTCCTTACCCTCTCCCAAGGTGGCTTCCGCCAGCTCCCCCTCCCTGATGATGCCCTCCTCCCCTCCATCTACCCCTCCTACCAACTTTGATCCTCCCACCCTCCTCCTGTGCTTGCTCCTCGGGGCACCCTCCCTCCCTTCTCTCCCCTTTCCCTCCCTCCTCCTTTTCTCGTCCCTCGTCCCCCGGGCCCCCCCCTCCCCTGTCCCTATCCTCCTGTCCCCGTCTCCTAAGCCATGGCATCCTCTTTTCCTCCCCTCTCCCCCTCCTCATCCCTGTTGCCCTCTTGGCAGGTCCCCGGACTCGCACACGCTCAGTGGACATTCGCGCGCCGGAGGTCACCGCCATCAGTGTATCGTGTGTGCCGTCATGTTTAGTGTTCAGTGTTTACCGTCACACTCCATCGTTCACCAGTGCCATCGTCTCCTTCAGTGTTTGTGCGTCGTCTCAACAGTTTGCAGTGTGGCTTATCGTCGAGTGTGAACGGCTCCGTGTTTGTTTCTCTGTGTCTCCTGTTTATTGCCCACCGTTTTGTAACTTTTATGTTTTTCTCCTGTTTTTGCTGATTGTACCTTCTATGGCTGAAGAGCAGCGTAGTATGCTGCTGACAGCCTGCCTGCTGTACAGGCTTTAAAATAACAATAAAGTAAAAAAAAAAAAAAAAAAAAGAGGTACGTCCAATATGCGACATTCCCGCTGTCCCTATACATGAGCTGCGAGCTGTACCAGTTACGAGCTAGAGACGCGATCGCGTTGCTCTCTGTACGAATGCCGATGCTGAGCGGTCAGCTAGGAGGCGCTCCATCCATGTCGGTACCGGTGAGCGTTGCACTCGCAGTCGCAAAAACGTACGGCAAGTATATTACTCGGAAGAGTCAATGACAGTCCACGCCCCCCTGCGTGGGAAGAGTCTTTCTAGGCCATGACCCACCGGAAGGGCGCAGCGTCCCCCACCCCAGACATGTGACGTCACACCATCGGTATTGACGACTAGACTGATTCCTTATAATCATTTGCCATACACCGGTGGAAGCTGCCGAGACGAGTAACTACATAGCGGGCTCGCCGTGTCACTAATGTACAGAGATACAACAGTTTCGACTGGAACCGGATTAAACGTATACACGGCGCTGATTAGTAATAGATAGAGCCATCAGAATACAGATAATGTATACAACTGTCCGTATACATGCTGAAAGACTCTGCTCACAATCACAACCACACGTCAGCCACACACCCTTATCACGCACTACTCTCTGCCTGTAACACGCACACAGACAATATGTAAGCACCAGCATGGAACAACACCCAGTGCATCCTCTCCGCCACATTAGACAATCCACACTGTCATAACCAGACTGGGAGGTCCACTCAGAAAACAGAATATCCCACCCACCCGACAACCACCATTGCTCAGCCAAGCCACCAACACCCACACATGTCCTACACAGGGGTGCACCCAACATCACAATACTGCCTCCTCTCACAGCACACAAACAATGGCAGGAATGAAAGACACAGGTCTGCCACAAGCATGGAATGAGAGCGCCGCCTGTCATGAGCCAAAGGTGCATCCTGACGTGGCAAATCAGATGATGCCGCAGGCATCCACTTACTATAATCACAATCAACAAACCGGCCGCCCCGCCCCCCATTAAACCTTTCCTTACAACAATGTGTACCTTAACCTAACCTATATCGTACCGTAACCTAACCTATATCGTACCGTAACCTAACCTATATCGTACCGTAACCTAACCTATATCGTACCGTAACCTAACCTATATCGTACCGTAACCTAACCTATATCGTACCGTAACCTAACCTATATCGTACCGTAACCTAACCTATATCGTACCGTAACCTAACCTATATCGTACCGTAACCTAACCTATATCGTACCGTAACCTAACCTATATCGTACCGTAACCTAACCTATATCGTACCGTAACCTAACCTATATCGTACCGTAACCTAACCTATATCGTACCGTAACCTAACCTATATCGTACCGTAACCTAACCTATGTCGTACCGTAACCTAACCTATGTCGTACCGTAACCTAACCTATATCGTACCGTAACCTAACCTATGTCGTACCGTAACCTAACCTATGTCGTACCGTAACCTAACCTATGTCGTACCGTAACCTAACCTATGTCGTACCGTAACCTAACCTATGTCGTACCGTAACCTAACCTATGTCGTACCGTAACCTAACCTATGTCGTACCGTAACCTAACCTATGTCGTACCGTAACCTAACCTATGTCGTACCGTAACCTAACCTATGTCGTACCGTAACCTAACCTATGTCGTACCGTAACCTAACCTATGTCGTACCGTAACCTAACCTATGTCGTACCGTAACCTAACCTATGTCGTACCGTAACCTAACCTATGTCGTACCGTAACCTAACCTATGTCGTACCGTAACCTAACCTATGTCGTACCGTAACCTAACCTATGTCGTACCGTAACCTAACCTATGTCGTACCGTAACCTAACCTATGTCGTACCGTAACCTAACCTATGTCGTACCGTAACCTAACCTATGTCGTACCGTAACCTAACCTATGTCGTACCGTAACCTAACCTATGTCGTACCGTAACCTAACCTATGTCGTACCTTAACCTAACCTATGTCGTACCTTAACCTAACCTATGTCGTACCTTAACCTAACCTATGTCGTACCTTAACCTAACCTATGTCGTACCTTAACCTAACCTGTATTGCGCCTTAACCTAACCTGTATTGCGCCTTAACCTAACCTGTATTGCGCCTTAACCTAACCTGTATTGCGCCTTAACCTAACCTGTATTGCGCCTTAACCTAACCTGTATTGCGCCTTAACCTAACCTGTATTGCGCCTTAACCTAACCTGTATTGCGCCTTAACCTAACCTGTATTGCGCCTTAACCTAACCTGTATTGCGCCTTAACCTAACCTGTATTGCGCCTTAACCTAACCTGTATTGCGCCTTAACCTAACCTGTATTGCGCCTTAACCTAACCTGTATTGCGCCTTAACCTAACCTGTATTGCGCCTTAACCTAACCTGTATTGCGCCTTAACCTAACCTGTATTGCGCCTTAACCTAACCTGTATTGCGCCTTAACCTAACCTGTATTGCGCCTTAACCTAACCTGTATTGCGCCTTAACCTAACCTGTATGGCGCCTTAACCTAACCTGTATGGCGCCTTAACGTAACCTGTATTGCGCCTTAACGTAACCTGTATTGCGCCTTAACGTAACCTATATTGCGCCTTAACCTAACCTATATTGCGCCTTAACGTAACCTATATTGCGCCTTAACGTAACCTATATTGCGCCTTAACCTAACCTATATTGCGCCTTAACCTAACCTATATTGCGCCTTAACCTAACCTATATTGCGCCTTAACCTAACCTATATTGCGCCTTAACCTAACCTATATTGCGCCTTAACCTAACCTATATTGCGCCTTAACGTAACCTATATTGCGCCTTAACCTAACCTATATTGCGCCTTAACCTAACCTATATTGCGCCTTAACCTAACCTATATTGCGCCTTAACGTAACCTATATTGCGCCTTAACGTAACCTATATTGCGCCTTAACGTAACCTATATTGCGCCTTAACCTAACCTATATTGCGCCTTAACCTAACCTATATTGCGCCTTAACCTAACCTATATTGCGCCTTAACCTAACCTATATTGCGCCTTAACGTAACCTATATTGCGCCTTAACGTAACCTATATTGCGCCTTAACGTAACCTATATTGCGCCTTAACGTAACCTATATTGCGCCTTAACGTAACCTATATTGCGCCTTAACGTAACCTATATTGCGCCTTAACGTAACCTATATTGCGCCTTAACGTAACCTATATTGCGCCTTAACCTAACCTATATTGCGCCTTAACGTAACCTATATTGCGCCTTAACGTAACCTATATTGCGCCTTAATGTAACCTATATTGCGCCTTAATGTAACCTATATTGCGCCTTAATGTAACCTACGTTGCGCCTTAACGTAACCTACGTTGCGCCTTAACGTAACCTACGTTGCGCCTTAACGTAACCTACGTTGCGCCTTAACGTAACCTACGTTGCGCCTTAACGTAACCTACGTTGCGCCGTAACGTAACCTACGTTGTGCCGTAACGCAACCCACGTTGCGCCGTAACGCAACCCACGTTGCGCCGTAACGTAACACACGTTGGGCCTTAACCCAACACACGTTGGGCCTTAACCCAACACACGTTGGGCCTTAACCCAACACACGTTGGGCCTTAACCCAACACACGTTGGGCCTTAACCCAACACACGTTGGGCCTTAACCCAACACACGTTGGGCCTTAACCCAACACACGTTGGGCCTTAACCCAACACACGTTGGGCCTTAACCCAACACACGTTGGGCCTTAACCCAACACACGTTGGGCCTTAACCCAACACACGTTGGGCCTTAACCCAACACACGTTGGGCCTTAACCTGCTCTGTAATTGTCATACGACGCGTTAAATTAGTGTAGTGTTGCCTAACTGCAACCCCCGCAATATAGTTTGCTACTCGCACTGCCCGGTCCCCAGTGTATCGCTTCATGTTAAACACCTTGCAGCTATACACTGTAATGTGGATGGCAGCAGGACGTACATGCTCAATGCCCTTTGCAGTTGTTCATTGGCATTTGCAGTTGTTCATTGGCATTTGCATGGCGAAGCACTTAGCCTACGCTGTGGTACGGCCTGTGTCAACTGTCCGCTGATGTTGTACGTCCAAATCACACACTGTACTGCACATTGGTCCTCATGTACTGAATGATACATCGTGGTACATGTGACCGTACAACGACTGCGCCAACAACGGCGAACCATGCGGTCCAAATGTTGTGCACTCAGCTACGTGTCGTCTCCCTATAAGAGCTGGATTGCAGTGTGGTATGCCCTGGATGGCGATCAGCATGAGCCGTCTGTTGATGTAGTGGCGCGTGTTGTCAGACGTAGTCGTCTCTTCTCACACACCGTGATAGCATGGTGCACTGCGTTCCACATCTGCGACATGCGACAGAGGCCGGTTGACAGTCGTTCGCGCAATGGACATCGCATACGTACGGGGGCCACCTTCCACGTGTTCGCGAAGCGTGCACATGTTGTTGCGTGTATGTGGGCAGACATAGTGTGTCGTGACACCTGACACAGGCATGCAACAATCGTTGAATTTGCAAATGGCGATGGACGCCTACGTTTGCTGGTGACGTTACGCAAATGAACAACTGGTAAACCGTTGTGGTGCGGTTGTTCTCGCTAGAGGTGAATCAGTGATGGCGACGATCGGTTGAGCTACCAACCGGTTGTTCCAGCGATACCCACCATGCCCACGAACGTGAATGGCATCTGGGTGTGAAGCGATACGCGGCGGTGGCTGGGTGGGACCGTCCCCGGCCGGTGAGGGGGGGCCTCCCGGCGTGCTGGCCGCGCGGTGCGTGGGCGCACGCGCTACAGCCGGCTGGTGGGGGCGGCCAGTGGCAGGCGCGCCGGCCGACGGAGGCGGCAGGCGGCGCAGCTGCGCGCCGGCGCACCCTGCACGCGGCGCCGTGCGGCCAAAGTAGGTCCTCGCGGGCCCGGTGCGAAGCGCGGTGGACATCTGCAGTGTGCTGGTCCGATTGAGGACTGTGTGCGCTGAGGATGCGCCGCCGCCCGGCGCTCGGCGCCGCGACGCCGTCTGCTGCTCGGTCGCCTCTGCGGTTCTCGCAGGTGGTTTGTATCGCAGCTGTGCGGACGTGTTGGCGCGTGCGCTGTGCTGGGAGAGTTCGCTTCGGCACCCAAGTGGGGCTTTTGTCCTTCTGTGGCGCTGGCGTTGGAGCTGCCGGTCACCGTAGGTGGCGCGTGTTGTCTCCCGCCGGCAATGCCACGACAGCACGCTCCCGGGCCTCTGTCGGCAGCGGCAAGCTCAGTTGGGAGCACGGGTGGTCGCACCTAAAGCGTCTACTCGCCAAACTCCGGGCGATTGCGCCTCTCTCGAACCCGACCAAGTACTTAGGACGGCGCTGCGCGCCGCCGGGACCTGAGAGGGTTTCGAGGTGTATGGTGCAGGGGAGCTCAGCCTCCTCCTGTTTGCAGAATAATTGAGCGGACGCTTGCGTGTTCGCGCGGGCCCCCGGGACACACTCCCGGGCGGCCGGCTGCTCAGCTCTAGTTGACGCAGCTCCCTGGTTGATCCTGCCAGTAGTCATATGCTTGTCTCAAAGATTAAGCCATGCATGTCTCAGTACAAGCCGCATTAAGGTGAAACCGCGAATGGCTCATTAAATCAGTTATGGTTCCTTAGATCGTACCCACGTTACTTGGATAACTGTGGTAATTCTAGAGCTAATACATGCAAACAGAGTCCCGACCAGAGATGGAAGGGACGCTTTTATTAGATCAAAACCAATCGGTCGGCTCGTCCGGTCCGTTTGCCTTGGTGACTCTGAATAACTTTGGGCTGATCGCACGGTCCTCGTACCGGCGACGCATCTTTCAAATGTCTGCCTTATCAACTGTCGATGGTAGGTTCTGCGCCTACCATGGTTGTAACGGGTAACGGGGAATCAGGGTTCGATTCCGGAGAGGGAGCCTGAGAAACGGCTACCACATCCAAGGAAGGCAGCAGGCGCGCAAATTACCCACTCCCGGCACGGGGAGGTAGTGACGAAAAATAACGATACGGGACTCATCCGAGGCCCCGTAATCGGAATGAGTACACTTTAAATCCTTTAACGAGTATCTATTGGAGGGCAAGTCTGGTGCCAGCAGCCGCGGTAATTCCAGCTCCAATAGCGTATATTAAAGTTGTTGCGGTTAAAAAGCTCGTAGTTGGATTTGTGTCCCACGCTGTTGGTTCACCGCCCGTCGGTGTTTAACTGGCATGTATCGTGGGACGTCCTGCCGGTGGGGCGAGCTGAAGGCGTGCGACGCGCCTCGTGCGTGCTCGTGCGTCCCGAGGCGGACCCCGTTGCAATCCTACCAGGGTGCTCTTGAGTGAGTGTCTCGGTGGGCCGGCACGTTTACTTTGAACAAATTAGAGTGCTTAAAGCAGGCAAGCCCGCCTGAATACTGTGTGCATGGAATAATGGAATAGGACCTCGGTTCTATTTTGTTGGTTTTCGGAACCCGAGGTAATGATTAATAGGGACAGGCGGGGGCATTCGTATTGCGACGTTAGAGGTGAAATTCTTGGATCGTCGCAAGACGAACAGAAGCGAAAGCATTTGCCAAGTATGTTTTCATTAATCAAGAACGAAAGTTAGAGGTTCGAAGGCGATCAGATACCGCCCTAGTTCTAACCATAAACGATGCCAGCCAGCGATCCGCCGCAGTTCCTCCGATGACTCGGCGGGCAGCCTCCGGGAAACCAAAGCTTTTGGGTTCCGGGGGAAGTATGGTTGCAAAGCTGAAACTTAAAGGAATTGACGGAAGGGCACCACCAGGAGTGGAGCCTGCGGCTTAATTTGACTCAACACGGGAAACCTCACCAGGCCCGGACACCGGAAGGATTGACAGATTGATAGCTCTTTCTTGATTCGGTGGGTGGTGGTGCATGGCCGTTCTTAGTTGGTGGAGCGATTTGTCTGGTTAATTCCGATAACGAACGAGACTCTAGCCTGCTAACTAGTCGCGTGACATCCTTCGTGCTGTCAGCGATTA
>NW_025726533.1:1027500-1032500 GCF_021461395.2 Schistocerca americana
CACAAAGCCTGCGTCCTCTGTCGACCACAGCACCCCAACGCCAGCGCCTCTGCCGCACGAAATCGTGGACCGGCAATCACTCCACCTGCGCCCCACTCCAACCGCCCAACTCGCAACTCCAGCGGATGAACGGCGGACCTTTCCCGCAGTCGCAATGTGCAATCCACCCCTATAACATGCGTTTCATGAAGAGGTACGTCCAATATGCGACATTCCCGCTGTCCCTATACATGAGCTGCGAGCTGTACCAGTTACGAGCTAGAGACGCGATCGCGTTGCTCTCTGTACGAATGCCGATGCTGAGCGGTCAGCTAGGAGGCGCTCCATCCATGTCGGTACCGGTGAGCGTTGCACTCGCAGTCGCAAAAACGTACGGCAAGTATATTACTCGGAAGAGTCAATGACAGTCCACGCCCCCCTGCGTGGGAAGAGTCTTTCTAGGCCATGACCCACCGGAAGGGCGCAGCGTCCCCCACCCCAGACATGTGACGTCACACCATCGGTATTGACGACTAGACTGATTCCTTATAATCATTTGCCATACACCGGTGGAAGCTGCCGAGACGAGTAACTACATAGCGGGCTCGCCGTGTCACTAATGTACAGAGATACAACAGTTTCGACTGGAACCGGATTAAACGTATACACGGCGCTGATTAGTAATAGATAGAGCCATCAGAATACAGATAATGTATACAACTGTCCGTATACATGCTGAAAGACTCTGCTCACAATCACAACCACACGTCAGCCACACACCCTTATCACGCACTACTCTCTGCCTGTAACACGCACACAGACAATATGTAAGCACCAGCATGGAACAACACCCAGTGCATCCTCTCCGCCACATTAGACAATCCACACTGTCATAACCAGACTGGGAGGTCCACTCAGAAAACAGAATATCCCACCCACCCGACAACCACCATTGCTCAGCCAAGCCACCAACACCCACACATGTCCTACACAGGGGTGCACCCAACATCACAATACTGCCTCCTCTCACAGCACACAAACAATGGCAGGAATGAAAGACACAGGTCTGCCACAAGCATGGAATGAGAGCGCCGCCTGTCATGAGCCAAAGGTGCATCCTGACGTGGCAAATCAGATGATGCCGCAGGCATCCACTTACTATAATCACAATCAACAAACCGGCCGCCCCGCCCCCCATTAAACCTTTCCTTACAACAATGTGTACCTTAACCTAACCTATATCGTACCGTAACCTAACCTATATCGTACCGTAACCTAACCTATATCGTACCGTAACCTAACCTATATCGTACCGTAACCTAACCTATATCGTACCGTAACCTAACCTATATCGTACCGTAACCTAACCTATATCGTACCGTAACCTAACCTATATCGTACCGTAACCTAACCTATATCGTACCGTAACCTAACCTATATCGTACCGTAACCTAACCTATGTCGTACCGTAACCTAACCTATGTCGTACCGTAACCTAACCTATGTCGTACCGTAACCTAACCTATGTCGTACCGTAACCTAACCTATGTCGTACCGTAACCTAACCTATGTCGTACCGTAACCTAACCTATGTCGTACCGTAACCTAACCTATGTCGTACCGTAACCTAACCTATGTCGTACCGTAACCTAACCTATGTCGTACCGTAACCTAACCTATGTCGTACCGTAACCTAACCTATGTCGTACCGTAACCTAACCTATGTCGTACCGTAACCTAACCTATGTCGTACCGTAACCTAACCTATGTCGTACCGTAACCTAACCTATGTCGTACCGTAACCTAACCTATGTCGTACCGTAACCTAACCTATGTCGTACCGTAACCTAACCTATGTCGTACCGTAACCTAACCTATGTCGTACCGTAACCTAACCTATGTCGTACCGTAACCTAACCTATGTCGTACCGTAACCTAACCTATGTCGTACCGTAACCTAACCTATGTCGTACCGTAACCTAACCTATGTCGTACCGTAACCTAACCTATGTCGTACCGTAACCTAACCTATGTCGTACCGTAACCTAACCTATGTCGTACCGTAACCTAACCTATGTCGTACCGTAACCTAACCTATGTCGTACCGTAACCTAACCTATGTCGTACCTTAACCTAACCTATGTCGTACCTTAACCTAACCTATGTCGTACCTTAACCTAACCTATGTCGTACCTTAACCTAACCTATGTCGTACCTTAACCTAACCTGTATTGCGCCTTAACCTAACCTGTATTGCGCCTTAACCTAACCTGTATTGCGCCTTAACCTAACCTGTATTGCGCCTTAACCTAACCTGTATTGCGCCTTAACCTAACCTGTATTGCGCCTTAACCTAACCTGTATTGCGCCTTAACCTAACCTGTATTGCGCCTTAACCTAACCTGTATTGCGCCTTAACCTAACCTGTATTGCGCCTTAACCTAACCTGTATTGCGCCTTAACCTAACCTGTATTGCGCCTTAACCTAACCTGTATTGCGCCTTAACCTAACCTGTATGGCGCCTTAACCTAACCTGTATGGCGCCTTAACGTAACCTGTATTGCGCCTTAACGTAACCTATATTGCGCCTTAACGTAACCTATATTGCGCCTTAACCTAACCTATATTGCGCCTTAACGTAACCTATATTGCGCCTTAACGTAACCTATATTGCGCCTTAACCTAACCTATATTGCGCCTTAACCTAACCTATATTGCGCCTTAACCTAACCTATATTGCGCCTTAACCTAACCTATATTGCGCCTTAACCTAACCTATATTGCGCCTTAACGTAACCTATATTGCGCCTTAACCTAACCTATATTGCGCCTTAACCTAACCTATATTGCGCCTTAACCTAACCTATATTGCGCCTTAACGTAACCTATATTGCGCCTTAACGTAACCTATATTGCGCCTTAACGTAACCTATATTGCGCCTTAACCTAACTTATATTGCGCCTTAACCTAACCTATATTGCGCCTTAACCTAACCTATATTGCGCCTTAACCTAACCTATATTGCGCCTTAACGTAACCTATATTGCGCCTTAACGTAACCTATATTGCGCCTTAACGTAACCTATATTGCGCCTTAACGTAACCTATATTGCGCCTTAACGTAACCTATATTGCGCCTTAACGTAACCTATATTGCGCCTTAACGTAACCTATATTGCGCCTTAACCTAACCTATATTGCGCCTTAACGTAACCTATATTGCGCCTTAATGTAACCTATATTGCGCCTTAATGTAACCTATATTGCGCCTTAATGTAACCTATATTGCGCCTTAACGTAACCTACGTTGCGCCTTAACGTAACCTACGTTGCGCCTTAACGTAACCTACGTTGCGCCTTAACGTAACCTACGTTGCGCCTTAACGTAACCTACGTTGCGCCTTAACGTAACCTACGTTGCGCCGTAACGCAACCCACGTTGCGCCGTAACGTAACCCACGTTGCGCCGTAACGTAACACACGTTGGGCCTTAACCCAACACACGTTGGGCCTTAACCCAACACACGTTGGGCCTTAACCCAACACACGTTGGGCCTTAACCCAACACACGTTGGGCCTTAACCCAACACACGTTGGGCCTTAACCCAACACACGTTGGGCCTTAACCCAACACACGTTGGGCCTTAACCCAACACACGTTGGGCCTTAACCCAACACACGTTGGGCCTTAACCCAACACACGTTGGGCCTTAACCCAACACACGTTGGGCCTTAACCTGCTCTGTAATTGTCATACGACGCGTTAAATTAGTGTAGTGTTGCCTAACTGCAACCCCCGCAATATAGTTTGCTACTCGCACTGCCCGGTCCCCAGTGTATCGCTTCATGTTAAACACCTTGCAGCTATACACTGTAATGTGGATGGCAGCAGGACGTACATGCTCAATGCCCTTTGCAGTTGTTCATTGGCATTTGCAGTTGTTCATTGGCATTTGCATGGCGAAGCACTTAGCCTACGCTGTGGTACGGCCTGTGTCAACTGTCCGCTGATGTTGTACGTCCAAATCACACACTGTACTGCACATTGGTCCTCATGTACTGAATGATACATCGTGGTACATGTGACCGTACAACGACTGCGCCAACAACGGCGAACCATGCGGTCCAAATGTTGTGCACTCAGCTACGTGTCGTCTCCCTATAAGAGCTGGATTGCAGTGTGGTATGCCCTGGATGGCGATCAGCATGAGCCGTCTGTTGATGTAGTGGCGCGTGTTGTCAGACGTAGTCGTCTCTTCTCACACACCGTGATAGCATGGTGCACTGCGTTCCACATCTGCGACATGCGACAGAGGCCGGTTGACAGTCGTTCGCGCAATGGACATCGCATACGTACGGGGGCCACCTTCCACGTGTTCGCGAAGCGTGCACATGTTGTTGCGTGTATGTGGGCAGACATAGTGTGTCGTGACACCTGACACAGGCATGCAACAATCGTTGAATTTGCAAATGGCGATGGACGCCTACGTTTGCTGGTGACGTTACGCAAATGAACAACTGGTAAACCGTTGTGGTGCGGTTGTTCTCGCTAGAGGTGAATCAGTGATGGCGACGATCGGTTGAGCTACCAACCGGTTGTTCCAGCGATACCCACCATGCCCACGAACGTGAATGGCATCTGGGTGTGAAGCGATACGCGGCGGTGGCTGGGTGGGACCGTCCCCGGCCGGTGAGGGGGGGCCTCCCGGCGTGCTGGCCGCGCGGTGCGTGGGCGCACGCGCTACAGCCGGCTGGTGGGGGCGGCCAGTGGCAGGCGCGCCGGCCGACGGAGGCGGCAGGCGGCGCAGCTGCGCGCCGGCGCACCCTGCACGCGGCGCCGTGCGGCCAAAGTAGGTCCTCGCGGGCCCGGTGCGAAGCGCGGTGGACATCTGCAGTGTGCTGGTCCGATTGAGGACTGTGTGCGCTGAGGATGCGCCGCCGCCCGGCGCTCGGCGCCGCGACGCCGTCTGCTGCTCGGTCGCCTCTGCGGTTCTCGCAGGTGGTTTGTATCGCAGCTGT
>NW_025726533.1:1042500-1047500 GCF_021461395.2 Schistocerca americana
GTAACCTAACCTATGTCGTACCGTAACCTAACCTATGTCGTACCGTAACCTAACCTATGTCGTACCGTAACCTAACCTATGTCGTACCGTAACCTAACCTATGTCGTACCGTAACCTAACCTATGTCGTACCGTAACCTAACCTATGTCGTACCGTAACCTAACCTATGTCGTACCGTAACCTAACCTATGTCGTACCGTAACCTAACCTATGTCGTACCGTAACCTAACCTATGTCGTACCGTAACCTAACCTATGTCGTACCGTAACCTAACCTATGTCGTACCGTAACCTAACCTATGTCGTACCGTAACCTAACCTATGTCGTACCGTAACCTAACCTATGTCGTACCTTAACCTAACCTATGTCGTACCTTAACCTAACCTATGTCGTACCTTAACCTAACCTATGTCGTACCTTAACCTAACCTATGTCGTACCTTAACCTAACCTGTATTGCGCCTTAACCTAACCTGTATTGCGCCTTAACCTAACCTGTATTGCGCCTTAACCTAACCTGTATTGCGCCTTAACCTAACCTGTATTGCGCCTTAACCTAACCTGTATTGCGCCTTAACCTAACCTGTATTGCGCCTTAACCTAACCTGTATTGCGCCTTAACCTAACCTGTATTGCGCCTTAACCTAACCTGTATTGCGCCTTAACCTAACCTGTATTGCGCCTTAACCTAACCTGTATTGCGCCTTAACCTAACCTGTATTGCGCCTTAACCTAACCTGTATCGCGCCTTAACCTAACCTGTATTGCGCCTTAACCTAACCTGTATTGCGCCTTAACCTAACCTGTATTGCGCCTTAACCTAACCTGTATTGCGCCTTAACCTAACCTGTATTGCGCCTTAACCTAACCTGTATTGCGCCTTAACCTAACCTGTATTGCGCCTTAACCTAACCTGTATGGCGCCTTAACCTAACCTGTATGGCGCCTTAACGTAACTTGTATTGCGCCTTAACGTAACCTATATTGCGCCTTAACGTAACCTATATTGCGCCTTAACGTAACCTATATTGCGCCTTAACCTAACCTATATTGCGCCTTAACCTAACCTATATTGCGCCTTAACCTAACCTATATTGCGCCTTAACCTAACCTATATTGCGCCTTAACCTAACCTATATTGCGCCTTAACCTAACCTATATTGCGCCTTAACGTAACCTATATTGCGCCTTAACCTAACCTATATTGCGCCTTAACCTAACCTATATTGCGCCTTAACCTAACCTATATTGCGCCTTAACGTAACCTATATTGCGCCTTAACGTAACCTATATTGCGCCTTAACGTAACCTATATTGCGCCTTAACCTAACCTATATTGCGCCTTAACCTAACCTATATTGCGCCTTAACCTAACCTATATTGCGCCTTAACCTAACCTATATTGCGCCTTAACGTAACCTATATTGCGCCTTAACGTAACCTATATTGCGCCTTAACGTAACCTATATTGCGCCTTAACGTAACCTATATTGCGCCTTAACGTAACCTATATTGCGCCTTAACGTAACCTATATTGCGCCTTAACGTAACCTATATTGCGCCTTAACCTAACCTATATTGCGCCTTAACGTAACCTATATTGCGCCTTAATGTAACCTATATTGCGCCTTAATGTAACCTATATTGCGCCTTAATGTAACCTATATTGCGCCTTAACGTAACCTACGTTGCGCCTTAACGTAACCTACGTTGCGCCTTAACGTAACCTACGTTGCGCCTTAACGTAACCTACGTTGCGCCTTAACGTAACCTACGTTGCGCCGTAACGTAACCCACGTTGCGCCGTAACGTAACCCACGTTGCGCCGTAACGTAACACACGTTGGGCCTTAACCCAACACACGTTGGGCCTTAACCCAACACACGTTGGGCCTTAACCCAACACACGTTGGGCCTTAACCCAACACACGTTGGGCCTTAACCCAACACACGTTGGGCCTTAACCCAACACACGTTGGGCCTTAACCCAACACACGTTGGGCCTTAACCCAACACACGTTGGGCCTTAACCCAACACACGTTGGGCCTTAACCCAACACACGTTGGGCCTTAACCCAACACACGTTGGGCCTTAACCCAACACACGTTGGGCCTTAACCTGCTCTGTAATTGTCATACGACGCGTTAAATTAGTGTAGTGTTGCCTAACTGCAACCCCCGCAATATAGTTTGCTACTCGCACTGCCCGGTCCCCAGTGTATCGCTTCATGTTAAACACCTTGCAGCTATACACTGTAATGTGGATGGCAGCAGGACGTACATGCTCAATGCCCTTTGCAGTTGTTCATTGGCATTTGCAGTTGTTCATTGGCATTTGCATGGCGAAGCACTTAGCCTACGCTGTGGTACGGCCTGTGTCAACTGTCCGCTGATGTTGTACGTCCAAATCACACACTGTACTGCACATTGGTCCTCATGTACTGAATGATACATCGTGGTACATGTGACCGTACAACGACTGCGCCAACAACGGCGAACCATGCGGTCCAAATGTTGTGCACTCAGCTACGTGTCGTCTCCCTATAAGAGCTGGATTGCAGTGTGGTATGCCCTGGATGGCGATCAGCATGAGCCGTCTGTTGATGTAGTGGCGCGTGTTGTCAGACGTAGTCGTCTCTTCTCACACACCGTGATAGCATGGTGCACTGCGTTCCACATCTGCGACATGCGACAGAGGCCGGTTGACAGTCGTTCGCGCAATGGACATCGCATACGTACGGGGGCCACCTTCCACGTGTTCGCGAAGCGTGCACATGTTGTTGCGTGTATGTGGGCAGACATAGTGTGTCGTGACACCTGACACAGGCATGCAACAATCGTTGAATTTGCAAATGGCGATGGACGCCTACGTTTGCTGGTGACGTTACGCAAATGAACAACTGGTAAACCGTTGTGGTGCGGTTGTTCTCGCTAGAGGTGAATCAGTGATGGCGACGATCGGTTGAGCTACCAACCGGTTGTTCCAGCGATACCCACCATGCCCACGAACGTGAATGGCATCTGGGTGTGAAGCGATACGCGGCGGTGGCTGGGTGGGACCGTCCCCGGCCGGTGAGGGGGGGCCTCCCGGCGTGCTGGCCGCGCGGTGCGTGGGCGCACGCGCTACAGCCGGCTGGTGGGGGCGGCCAGTGGCAGGCGCGCCGGCCGACGGAGGCGGCAGGCGGCGCAGCTGCGCGCCGGCGCACCCTGCACGCGGCGCCGTGCGGCCAAAGTAGGTCCTCGCGGGCCCGGTGCGAAGCGCGGTGGACATCTGCAGTGTGCTGGTCCGATTGAGGACTGTGTGCGCTGAGGATGCGCCGCCGCCCGGCGCTCGGCGCCGCGACGCCGTCTGCTGCTCGGTCGCCTCTGCGGTTCTCGCAGGTGGTTTGTATCGCAGCTGTGCGGACGTGTTGGCGCGTGCGCTGTGCTGGGAGAGTTCGCTTCGGCACCCAAGTGGGGCTTTTGTCCTTCTGTGGCGCTGGCGTTGGAGCTGCCGGTCACCGTAGGTGGCGCGTGTTGTCTCCCGCCGGCAATGCCACGACAGCACGCTCCCGGGCCTCTGTCGGCAGCGGCAAGCTCAGTTGGGAGCACGGGTGGTCGCACCTAAAGCGTCTACTCGCCAAACTCCGGGCGATTGCGCCTCTCTCGAACCCGACCAAGTACTTAGGACGGCGCTGCGCGCCGCCGGGACCTGAGAGGGTTTCGAGGTGTATGGTGCAGGGGAGCTCAGCCTCCTCCTGTTTGCAGAATAATTGAGCGGACGCTTGCGTGTTCGCGCGGGCCCCCGGGACACACTCCCGGGCGGCCGGCTGCTCAGCTCTAGTTGACGCAGCTCCCTGGTTGATCCTGCCAGTAGTCATATGCTTGTCTCAAAGATTAAGCCATGCATGTCTCAGTACAAGCCGCATTAAGGTGAAACCGCGAATGGCTCATTAAATCAGTTATGGTTCCTTAGATCGTACCCACGTTACTTGGATAACTGTGGTAATTCTAGAGCTAATACATGCAAACAGAGTCCCGACCAGAGATGGAAGGGACGCTTTTATTAGATCAAAACCAATCGGTCGGCTCGTCCGGTCCGTTTGCCTTGGTGACTCTGAATAACTTTGGGCTGATCGCACGGTCCTCGTACCGGCGACGCATCTTTCAAATGTCTGCCTTATCAACTGTCGATGGTAGGTTCTGCGCCTACCATGGTTGTAACGGGTAACGGGGAATCAGGGTTCGATTCCGGAGAGGGAGCCTGAGAAACGGCTACCACATCCAAGGAAGGCAGCAGGCGCGCAGATTACCCACTCCCGGCACGGGGAGGTAGTGACGAAAAATAACGATACGGGACTCATCCGAGGCCCCGTAATCGGAATGAGTACACTTTAAATCCTTTAACGAGTATCTATTGGAGGGCAAGTCTGGTGCCAGCAGCCGCGGTAATTCCAGCTCCAATAGCGTATATTAAAGTTGTTGCGGTTAAAAAGCTCGTAGTTGGATTTGTGTCCCACGCTGTTGGTTCACCGCCCGTCGGTGTTTAACTGGCATGTATCGTGGGACGTCCTGCCGGTGGGGCGAGCTGAAGGCGTGCGACGCGCCTCGTGCGTGCTCGTGCGTCCCGAGGCGGACCCCGTTGCAATCCTACCAGGGTGCTCTTGAGTGAGTGTCTCGGTGGGCCGGCACGTTTACTTTGAACAAATTAGAGTGCTTAAAGCAGGCAAGCCCGCCTGAATACTGTGTGCATGGAATAATGGAATAGGACCTCGGTTCTATTTTGTTGGTTTTCGGAACCCGAGGTAATGATTAATAGGGACAGGCGGGGGCATTCGTATTGCGACGTTAGAGGTGAAATTCTTGGATCGTCGCAAGACGAACAGAAGCGAAAGCATTTGCCAAGTATGTTTTCATTAATCAAGAACGAAAGTTAGAGGTTCGAAGGCGATCAGATACCGCCCTAGTTCTAACCATAAACGATGCCAGCCAGCGATCCGCCGCAGTTCCTCCGATGACTCGG
>NW_025726533.1:1055000-1060000 GCF_021461395.2 Schistocerca americana
CAACCACCATTGCTCAGCCAAGCCACCAACACCCACACATGTCCTACACAGGGGTGCACCCAACATCACAATACTGCCTCCTCTCACAGCACACAAACAATGGCAGGAATGAAAGACACAGGTCTGCCACAAGCATGGAATGAGAGCGCCGCCTGTCATGAGCCAAAGGTGCATCCTGACGTGGCAAATCAGATGATGCCGCAGGCATCCACTTACTATAATCACAATCAACAAACCGGCCGCCCCGCCCCCCATTAAACCTTTCCTTACAACAATGTGTACCTTAACCTAACCTATATCGTACCGTAACCTAACCTATATCGTACCGTAACCTAACCTATATCGTACCGTAACCTAACCTATATCGTACCGTAACCTAACCTATATCGTACCGTAACCTAACCTATATCGTACCGTAACCTAACCTATATCGTACCGTAACCTAACCTATATCGTACCGTAACCTAACCTATATCGTACCGTAACCTAACCTATATCGTACCGTAACCTAACCTATATCGTACCGTAACCTAACCTATGTCGTACCGTAACCTAACCTATGTCGTACCGTAACCTAACCTATGTCGTACCGTAACCTAACCTATGTCGTACCGTAACCTAACCTATGTCGTACCGTAACCTAACCTATGTCGTACCGTAACCTAACCTATGTCGTACCGTAACCTAACCTATGTCGTACCGTAACCTAACCTATGTCGTACCGTAACCTAACCTATGTCGTACCGTAACCTAACCTATGTCGTACCGTAACCTAACCTATGTCGTACCGTAACCTAACCTATGTCGTACCGTAACCTAACCTATGTCGTACCGTAACCTAACCTATGTCGTACCGTAGCCTAACCTATGTCGTACCGTAGCCTAACCTATGTCGTACCGTAACCTAACCTATGTCGTACCGTAACCTAACCTATGTCGTACCGTAACCTAACCTATGTCGTACCGTAACCTAACCTATGTCGTACCGTAACCTAACCTATGTCGTACCGTAACCTAACCTATGTCGTACCGTAACCTAACCTATGTCGTACCGTAACCTAACCTATGTCGTACCGTAACCTAACCTATGTCGTACCGTAACCTAACCTATGTCGTACCGTAACCTAACCTATGTCGTACCGTAACCTAACCTATGTCGTACCGTAACCTAACCTATGTCGTACCTTAACCTAACCTATGTCGTACCTTAACCTAACCTATGTCGTACCTTAACCTAACCTATGTCGTACCTTAACCTAACCTGTATTGCGCCTTAACCTAACCTGTATTGCGCCTTAACCTAACCTGTATTGCGCCTTAACCTAACCTGTATTGCGCCTTAACCTAACCTGTATTGCGCCTTAACCTAACCTGTATTGCGCCTTAACCTAACCTGTATTGCGCCTTAACCTAACCTGTATTGCGCCTTAACCTAACCTGTATTGCGCCTTAACCTAACCTGTATTGCGCCTTAACCTAACCTGTATTGCGCCTTAACCTAACCTGTATTGCGCCTTAACCTAACCTGTATTGCGCCTTAACCTAACCTGTATTGCGCCTTAACCTAACCTGTATTGCGCCTTAACCTAACCTGTATTGCGCCTTAACCTAACCTGTATTGCGCCTTAACCTAACCTGTATTGCGCCTTAACCTAACCTGTATTGCGCCTTAACCTAACCTGTATTGCGCCTTAACCTAACCTGTATTGCGCCTTAACCTAACCTGTATTGCGCCTTAACCTAACCTGTATTGCGCCTTAACCTAACCTGTATTGCGCCTTAACCTAACCTGTATGGCGCCTTAACCTAACCTGTATGGCGCCTTAACGTAACCTGTATTGCGCCTTAACGTAACCTATATTGCGCCTTAACGTAACCTATATTGCGCCTTAACCTAACCTATATTGCGCCTTAACGTAACCTATATTGCGCCTTAACGTAACCTATATTGCGCCTTAACCTAACCTATATTGCGCCTTAACCTAACCTATATTGCGCCTTAACCTAACCTATATTGCGCCTTAACCTAACCTATATTGCGCCTTAACCTAACCTATATTGCGCCTTAACCTAACCTATATTGCGCCTTAACGTAACCTATATTGCGCCTTAACCTAACCTATATTGCGCCTTAACCTAACCTATATTGCGCCTTAACCTAACCTATATTGCGCCTTAACGTAACCTATATTGCGCCTTAACGTAACCTATATTGCGCCTTAACGTAACCTATATTGCGCCTTAACCTAACCTATATTGCGCCTTAACCTAACCTATATTGCGCCTTAACCTAACCTATATTGCGCCTTAACCTAACCTATATTGCGCCTTAACGTAACCTATATTGCGCCTTAACGTAACCTATATTGCGCCTTAACGTAACCTATATTGCGCCTTAACGTAACCTATATTGCGCCTTAACGTAACCTATATTGCGCCTTAACGTAACCTATATTGCGCCTTAACGTAACCTATATTGCGCCTTAACGTAACCTATATTGCGCCTTAACCTAACCTATATTGCGCCTTAACGTAACCTATATTGCGCCTTAACGTAACCTATATTGCGCCTTAATGTAACCTATATTGCGCCTTAATGTAACCTATATTGCGCCTTAATGTAACCTACGTTGCGCCTTAACGTAACCTACGTTGCGCCTTAACGTAACCTACGTTGCGCCTTAACGTAACCTACGTTGCGCCTTAACGTAACCTACGTTGCGCCTTAACGTAACCTACGTTGCGCCGTAACGTAACCTACGTTGCGCCGTAACGCAACCCACGTTGCGCCGTAACGTAACCCACGTTGCGCCGTAACGTAACACACGTTGGGCCTTAACCCAACACACGTTGGGCCTTAACCCAACACACGTTGGGCCTTAACCCAACACACGTTGGGCCTTAACCCAACACACGTTGGGCCTTAACCCAACACACGTTGGGCCTTAACCCAACACACGTTGGGCCTTAACCCAACACACGTTGGGCCTTAACCCAACACACGTTGGGCCTTAACCCAACAC
Organism: Schistocerca americana; assembly: GCF_021461395.2. Classification (NCBI taxonomy): domain Eukaryota; kingdom Metazoa; phylum Arthropoda; class Insecta; order Orthoptera; family Acrididae; genus Schistocerca; species Schistocerca americana. The sequence goes on from NW_025726533.1 coordinate 1,058,024, forward strand.
ACGTTGGGCCTTAACCCAACACACGTTGGGCCTTAACCCAACACACGTTGGGCCTTAACCCAACACACGTTGGGCCTTAACCTGCTCTGTAATTGTCATACGACGCGTTAAATTAGTGTAGTGTTGCCTAACTGCAACCCCCGCAATATAGTTTGCTACTCGCACTGCCCGGTCCCCAGTGTATCGCTTCATGTTAAACACCTTGCAGCTATACACTGTAATGTGGATGGCAGCAGGACGTACATGCTCAATGCCCTTTGCAGTTGTTCATTGGCATTTGCAGTTGTTCATTGGCATTTGCATGGCGAAGCACTTAGCCTACGCTGTGGTACGGCCTGTGTCAACTGTCCGCTGATGTTGTACGTCCAAATCACACACTGTACTGCACATTGGTCCTCATGTACTGAATGATACATCGTGGTACATGTGACCGTACAACGACTGCGCCAACAACGGCGAACCATGCGGTCCAAATGTTGTGCACTCAGCTACGTGTCGTCTCCCTATAAGAGCTGGATTGCAGTGTGGTATGCCCTGGATGGCGATCAGCATGAGCCGTCTGTTGATGTAGTGGCGCGTGTTGTCAGACGTAGTCGTCTCTTCTCACACACCGTGATAGCATGGTGCACTGCGTTCCACATCTGCGACATGCGACAGAGGCCGGTTGACAGTCGTTCGCGCAATGGACATCGCATACGTACGGGGGCCACCTTCCACGTGTTCGCGAAGCGTGCACATGTTGTTGCGTGTATGTGGGCAGACATAGTGTGTCGTGACACCTGACACAGGCATGCAACAATCGTTGAATTTGCAAATGGCGATGGACGCCTACGTTTGCTGGTGACGTTACGCAAATGAACAACTGGTAAACCGTTGTGGTGCGGTTGTTCTCGCTAGAGGTGAATCAGTGATGGCGACGATCGGTTGAGCTACCAACCGGTTGTTCCAGCGATACCCACCATGCCCACGAACGTGAATGGCATCTGGGTGTGAAGCGATACGCGGCGGTGGCTGGGTGGGACCGTCCCCGGCCGGTGAGGGGGGGCCTCCCGGCGTGCTGGCCGCGCGGTGCGTGGGCGCACGCGCTACAGCCGGCTGGTGGGGGCGGCCAGTGGCAGGCGCGCCGGCCGACGGAGGCGGCAGGCGGCGCAGCTGCGCGCCGGCGCACCCTGCACGCGGCGCCGTGCGGCCAAAGTAGGTCCTCGCGGGCCCGGTGCGAAGCGCGGTGGACATCTGCAGTGTGCTGGTCCGATTGAGGACTGTGTGCGCTGAGGATGCGCCGCCGCCCGGCGCTCGGCGCCGCGACGCCGTCTGCTGCTCGGTCGCCTCTGCGGTTCTCGCAGGTGGTTTGTATCGCAGCTGTGCGGACGTGTTGGCGCGTGCGCTGTGCTGGGAGAGTTCGCTTCGGCACCCAAGTGGGGCTTTTGTCCTTCTGTGGCGCTGGCGTTGGAGCTGCCGGTCACCGTAGGTGGCGCGTGTTGTCTCCCGCCGGCAATGCCACGACAGCACGCTCCCGGGCCTCTGTCGGCAGCGGCAAGCTCAGTTGGGAGCACGGGTGGTCGCACCTAAAGCGTCTACTCGCCAAACTCCGGGCGATTGCGCCTCTCTCGAACCCGACCAAGTACTTAGGACGGCGCTGCGCGCCGCCGGGACCTGAGAGGGTTTCGAGGTGTATGGTGCAGGGGAGCTCAGCCTCCTCCTGTTTGCAGAATAATTGAGCGGACGCTTGCGTGTTCGCGCGGGCCCCCGGGACACACTCCCGGGCGGCCGGCTGCTCAGCTCTAGTTGACGCAGCTCCCTGGTTGATCCTGCCAGTAGTCATATGCTTGTCTCAAAGATTAAGCCATGCATGTCTCAGTACAAGCCGCATTAAGGTGAAACCGCGAATGGCTCATTAAATCAGTTATGGTTCCTTAGATCGTACCCACGTTACTTGGATAACTGTGGTAATTCTAGAGCTAATACATGCAAACAGAG
>NW_025726533.1:1067500-1072500 GCF_021461395.2 Schistocerca americana
ATCTATGAGACGCCAAGCCGACCAAGACATCGATGGGCCCACAGTGCCCATCATTCGACCCCACCCACAAAGCCTGCGTCCTCTGTCGACCACAGCACCCCAACGCCAGCGCCTCTGCCGCACGAAATCGTGGACCGGCAATCACTCCACCTGCGCCCCACTCCAACCGCCCAACTCGCAACTCCAGCGGATGAACGGCGGACCTTTCCCGCAGTCGCAATGTGCAATCCACCCCTATAACATGCGTTTCATGAAGAGGTACGTCCAATATGCGACATTCCCGCTGTCCCTATACATGAGCTGCGAGCTGTACCAGTTACGAGCTAGAGACGCGATCGCGTTGCTCTCTGTACGAATGCCGATGCTGAGCGGTCAGCTAGGAGGCGCTCCATCCATGTCGGTACCGGTGAGCGTTGCACTCGCAGTCGCAAAAACGTACGGCAAGTATATTACTCGGAAGAGTCAATGACAGTCCACGCCCCCCTGCGTGGGAAGAGTCTTTCTAGGCCATGACCCACCGGAAGGGCGCAGCGTCCCCCACCCCAGACATGTGACGTCACACCATCGGTATTGACGACTAGACTGATTCCTTATAATCATTTGCCATACACCGGTGGAAGCTGCCGAGACGAGTAACTACATAGCGGGCTCGCCGTGTCACTAATGTACAGAGATACAACAGTTTCGACTGGAACCGGATTAAACGTATACACGGCGCTGATTAGTAATAGATAGAGCCATCAGAATACAGATAATGTATACAACTGTCCGTATACATGCTGAAAGACTCTGCTCACAATCACAACCACACGTCAGCCACACACCCTTATCACGCACTACTCTCTGCCTGTAACACGCACACAGACAATATGTAAGCACCAGCATGGAACAACACCCAGTGCATCCTCTCCGCCACATTAGACAATCCACACTGTCATAACCAGACTGGGAGGTCCACTCAGAAAACAGAATATCCCACCCACCCGACAACCACCATTGCTCAGCCAAGCCACCAACACCCACACATGTCCTACACAGGGGTGCACCCAACATCACAATACTGCCTCCTCTCACAGCACACAAACAATGGCAGGAATGAAAGACACAGGTCTGCCACAAGCATGGAATGAGAGCGCCGCCTGTCATGAGCCAAAGGTGCATCCTGACGTGGCAAATCAGATGATGCCGCAGGCATCCACTTACTATAATCACAATCAACAAACCGGCCGCCCCGCCCCCCATTAAACCTTTCCTTACAACAATGTGTACCTTAACCTAACCTATATCGTACCGTAACCTAACCTATATCGTACCGTAACCTAACCTATATCGTACCGTAACCTAACCTATATCGTACCGTAACCTAACCTATATCGTACCGTAACCTAACCTATATCGTACCGTAACCTAACCTATATCGTACCGTAACCTAACCTATATCGTACCGTAACCTAACCTATATCGTACCGTAACCTAACCTATATCGTACCGTAACCTAACCTATATCGTACCGTAACCTAACCTATATCGTACCGTAACCTAACCTATATCGTACCGTAACCTAACCTATATCGTACCGTAACCTAACCTATATCGTACCGTAACCTAACCTATATCGTACCGTAACCTAACCTATATCGTACCGTAACCTAACCTATGTCGTACCGTAACCTAACCTATGTCGTACCGTAACCTAACCTATATCGTACCGTAACCTAACCTATATCGTACCGTAACCTAACCTATGTCGTACCGTAACCTAACCTATGTCGTACCGTAACCTAACCTATGTCGTACCGTAACCTAACCTATGTCGTACCGTAACCTAACCTATGTCGTACCGTAACCTAACCTATGTCGTACCGTAACCTAACCTATGTCGTACCGTAACCTAACCTATGTCGTACCGTAACCTAACCTATGTCGTACCGTAACCTAACCTATGTCGTACCGTAACCTAACCTATGTCGTACCGTAACCTAACCTATGTCGTACCGTAACCTAACCTATGTCGTACCGTAACCTAACCTATGTCGTACCGTAACCTAACCTATGTCGTACCGTAACCTAACCTATGTCGTACCGTAACCTAACCTATGTCGTACCGTAACCTAACCTATGTCGTACCGTAACCTAACCTATGTCGTACCGTAACCTAACCTATGTCGTACCGTAACCTAACCTATGTCGTACCGTAACCTAACCTATGTCGTACCTTAACCTAACCTATGTCGTACCTTAACCTAACCTATGTCGTACCTTAACCTAACCTATGTCGTACCTTAACCTAACCTATGTCGTACCTTAACCTAACCTGTATTGCGCCTTAACCTAACCTGTATTGCGCCTTAACCTAACCTGTATTGCGCCTTAACCTAACCTGTATTGCGCCTTAACCTAACCTGTATTGCGCCTTAACCTAACCTGTATTGCGCCTTAACCTAACCTGTATTGCGCCTTAACCTAACCTGTATTGCGCCTTAACCTAACCTGTATTGCGCCTTAACCTAACCTGTATTGCGCCTTAACCTAACCTGTATTGCGCCTTAACCTAACCTGTATTGCGCCTTAACCTAACCTGTATTGCGCCTTAACCTAACCTGTATTGCGCCTTAACCTAACCTGTATTGCGCCTTAACCTAACCTGTATTGCGCCTTAACCTAACCTGTATTGCGCCTTAACCTAACCTGTATTGCGCCTTAACCTAACCTGTATTGCGCCTTAACCTAACCTGTATTGCGCCTTAACCTAACCTGTATTGCGCCTTAACCTAACCTGTATTGCGCCTTAACCTAACCTGTATGGCGCCTTAACCTAACCTGTATGGCGCCTTAACGTAACCTGTATTGCGCCTTAACGTAACCTGTATTGCGCCTTAACGTAACCTATATTGCGCCTTAACGTAACCTATATTGCGCCTTAACCTAACCTATATTGCGCCTTAACGTAACCTATATTGCGCCTTAACGTAACCTATATTGCGCCTTAACCTAACCTATATTGCGCCTTAACCTAACCTATATTGCGCCTTAACCTAACCTATATTGCGCCTTAACCTAACCTATATTGCGCCTTAACCTAACCTATATTGCGCCTTAACCTAACCTATATTGCGCCTTAACCTAACCTATATTGCGCCTTAACCTAACCTATATTGCGCCTTAACGTAACCTATATTGCGCCTTAACGTAACCTATATTGCGCCTTAACGTAACCTATATTGCGCCTTAACCTAACCTATATTGCGCCTTAACCTAACCTATATTGCGCCTTAACCTAACCTATATTGCGCCTTAACCTAACCTATATTGCGCCTTAACGTAACCTATATTGCGCCTTAACGTAACCTATATTGCGCCTTAACGTAACCTATATTGCGCCTTAACGTAACCTATATTGCGCCTTAACGTAACCTATATTGCGCCTTAACGTAACCTATATTGCGCCTTAACGTAACCTATATTGCGCCTTAACGTAACCTATATTGCGCCTTAATGTAACCTATATTGCGCCTTAATGTAACCTATATTGCGCCTTAATGTAACCTATATTGCGCCTTAACGTAACCTACGTTGCGCCTTAACGTAACCTACGTTGCGCCTTAACGTAACCTACGTTGCGCCTTAACGTAACCTACGTTGCGCCTTAACGTAACCTACGTTGCGCCGTAACGTAACACACGTTGGGCCTTAACCCAACACACGTTGGGCCTTAACCCAACACACGTTGGGCCTTAACCCAACACACGTTGGGCCTTAACCCAACACACGTTGGGCCTTAACCCAACACACGTTGGGCCTTAACCCAACACACGTTGGGCCTTAACCCAACACACGTTGGGCCTTAACCCAACACACGTTGGGCCTTAACCCAACACACGTTGGGCCTTAACCCAACACACGTTGGGCCTTAACCCAACACACGTTGGGCCTTAACCCAACACACGTTGGGCCTTAACCCAACACACGTTGGGCCTTAACCCAACACACGTTGGGCCTTAACCTGCTCTGTAATTGTCATACGACGCGTTAAATTAGTGTAGTGTTGCCTAACTGCAACCCCCGCAATATAGTTTGCTACTCGCACTGCCCGGTCCCCAGTGTATCGCTTCATGTTAAACACCTTGCAGCTATACACTGTAATGTGGATGGCAGCAGGACGTACATGCTCAATGCCCTTTGCAGTTGTTCATTGGCATTTGCAGTTGTTCATTGGCATTTGCATGGCGAAGCACTTAGCCTACGCTGTGGTACGGCCTGTGTCAACTGTCCGCTGATGTTGTACGTCCAAATCACACACTGTACTGCACATTGGTCCTCATGTACTGAATGATACATCGTGGTACATGTGACCGTACAACGACTGCGCCAACAACGGCGAACCATGCGGTCCAAATGTTGTGCACTCAGCTACGTGTCGTCTCCCTATAAGAGCTGGATTGCAGTGTGGTATGCCCTGGATGGCGATCAGCATGAGCCGTCTGTTGATGTAGTGGCGCGTGTTGTCAGACGTAGTCGTCTCTTCTCACACACCGTGATAGCATGGTGCACTGCGTTCCACATCTGCGACATGCGACAGAGGCCGGTTGACAGTCGTTCGCGCAATGGACATCGCATACGTACGGGGGCCACCTTCCACGTGTTCGCGAAGCGTGCACATGTTGTTGCGTGTATGTGGGCAGACATAGTGTGTCGTGACACCTGACACAGGCATGCAACAATCGTTGAATTTGCAAATGGCGATGGACGCCTACGTTTGCTGGTGACGTTACGCAAATGAACAACTGGTAAACCGTTGTGGTGCGGTTGTTCTCGCTAGAGGTGAATCAGTGATGGCGACGATCGGTTGAGCTACCAACCGGTTGTTCCAGCGATACCCACCATGCCCACGAACGTGAATGGCATCTGGGTGTGAAGCGATACGCGGCGGTGGCTGGGTGGGACCGTCCCCGGCCGGTGAGGGGGGGCCTCCCGGCGTGCTGGCCGCGCGGTGCGTGGGC
>NW_025726534.1:0-62351 GCF_021461395.2 Schistocerca americana
GCCTGCGTTCGTTCTTCTCGGATGTCTGTCTTGTCGAGTCGTGTCTGGTCTTTGTTTTGTTCCTTTGTGTGTGTGTGTGTTATGTTTTGCAACGGGGGGGCACGTTGAGATGCGGAAGGAGTCGGCGGGGATTTCGGTGGCGTGTAGAGCGAGCGAGCGCGCCTGCCTGGCCGTTGGCCGTCGGAGTGGAGTGCGGGTTTTTTTTGTTTTCGAAACGAAAGCGGCGGCCGGCCAGCCACCCGTGCGGTGTGACGTCGGCCGTTGGGTATTGTGCGCTTTGAGCGCCGGGGAGGGATGATGTGTGATTGTTGCGCGCTGCTAGCAGGCAGGCAGAGTGAGCGGGTGTGGCGGACGGACGGGAAGTGGTGGTTTTTGTTTTTGGGTTGCGGGGCGAGAGGCAGGCGACCGACAAAGTTTGCTCGCGACGGAGAGATGTTAGTGGCCCTGAAAAGGGCCGTTTTTGTTTGTGCGGTGCGGTGCCGCGGCGCGGTTTAGGCGCGCTCGCCGCGGATGCGGCGCGCGAGCTGGATGTCCTTGGGCATGATGGTGACGCGCTTGGCGTGGATTGCGCACAGGTTGGTGTCTTCGAAGAGGCCGACGAGGTAGGCCTCGCTGGCCTCCTGCAGGGCCATGACTGCGGAGCTCTGGAAGCGCAGGTCGGTCTTGAAGTCCTGGGCGATCTCGCGCACTAGGCGCTGGAATGGCAGCTTGCGGATGAGCAGCTCTGTGCTCTTCTGGTAGCGCCTGATTTCTCGCAGGGCGACGGTGCCCGGCCTGTAGCGGTGGGGCTTCTTGACGCCTCCGGTGGCGGGCGCGCTCTTCCTCGCCGCCTTGGTGGCGAGCTGTTTGCGCGGCGCCTTTCCGCCGGTGGACTTGCGGGCCGTTTGCTTTGTGCGGGCCATGGCGGTAGCGGTAGCGGTAGCGGAGCGGCGTGCGTGGAGGTTAGGTGCGGCGCGGCGTCCGGTGCTGCCTTGACAACGGGCCCGCGCGCCTCCGTGCTGCGCTTATATGCCCTCGGTTGCGCGTGGTGGGGGGAGGGCGGGCCAGAGTCTATATAGGGGGGCGGCGGGCGCGCTGGGCGCAGACCGTAGCCGACTCGCCAGCCGCTGCAGCTGCTGTTTGTGCACGTTTTGCTTTGCCCGAGGAAGGAAGGATGACAGGCCGCGGCAAGGGAGGAAAGGGGCTCGGCAAGGGTGGCGCCAAGCGGCACCGCAAGGTGTTGCGCGACAACATCCAGGGCATCACGAAGCCCGCCATCCGCCGCCTGGCTCGCAGGGGCGGCGTGAAGCGCATCTCTGGTCTGATCTACGAGGAGACCCGCGGGGTGCTGAAGGTGTTCCTGGAGAACGTGATCCGCGACGCGGTGACGTACACTGAGCACGCCAAGCGCAAGACTGTGACGGCCATGGACGTGGTGTACGCCCTGAAGAGGCAGGGGCGCACCCTGTACGGTTTCGGCGGTTAGGCTGCGTCGCAGCGGGCGCTGGCCTTCCCGCGGCCGTGCTTGTGGGTGGGAGAGACTAGAAAACGGCCCTTTTCAGGGCCACCACACTGTTCGGAAGTTGAAAAGTGCGAAAGAGTCTGTGTTGTTGCTGCGTGTGTGCGCGCTGTGTTGTTTGTTTGTTTGTTTCTTTCTTTCCGTTTGAGCGACGTGATGTGACTGGGAGGGGAGAAGGAAAGGAAACGTGTCATGTGGCTGGCTGTGTGTGGAGCTGCTTCGTTTGTGTGTCTTTGTATCGATCGCGACGGAGATGGCGGGCGGGCTGTGTGTTGTTGTGCGAGAGGCGGTGATTATTTGCTTGCGTGGTTTGTCTCTGTGTGTTTGTTTGCGGCGGCGTTGGGGTTTCCGAGGCAAGGCGTGTGGGCATAGGCGGCCGGATCAGCTGTTTCGTTCGTGTCGACGGCCGTTGCGCGCGGGAGTGGAGGGCGGTGTGTCGACACGCCTCCCTTTAACAATGGTCATTATTGCTGCCGTTGTCGGTTTGGAAGGCGACTGCGACGGTGCAAAATGTGTGCGTGTGTGTGTGTGTTGGGCCACACGGGCTGTGTGGACGACAAGATGGCGGACGTGCGCCGGCGGCGGCTGTGCTGTGACAGTGCAAAGTTAAAACAAAACAAGGTGCGGCGAGGACGACTGAAATTTTGCTTTGGACGTAGGTTTGTGTGGTGGCCCTGAAAAGGGCCGATTGTTGTGGGCCGAGCCGGCAAAGCGCGTTGCGTGCAGGGGAGCACGCGGCGCTGCGATTGCCTGGCCTCCTTTAGGCCTTCTTCTCGGTCTTCTTTGGCAGCAGGACGGCCTGGATGTTGGGCAGGACACCACCCTGTGCGATGGTGACGCCCGACAGGAGCTTGTTGAGCTCCTCGTCGTTGCGGATGGCAAGCTGCAGGTGGCGCGGGATGATGCGCGTCTTCTTGTTGTCGCGGGCCGCGTTTCCGGCCAGCTCGAGCACCTCAGCCGCGAGGTACTCCATGACGGCGGCGAGGTAGACGGGCGCCCCGGCGCCGACGCGCTCTGCGTAGTTTCCCTTGCGCAGGAGGCGGTGGATTCTGCCGACCGGGAACTGGAGCCCAGCCCTGCTTGAGCGGGACTTTGACTTGCCCTTGACTTTGCCTCCCTTTCCGCGTCCGGACATGGCGATGGGCTAGCGACGGTGCACACGAAACGGAAACGAAAACGACCGGTGCGAGCGGCAGCGAGTCGAGCAGCGGAGTGCGTGCCGGCGCAGCCGGGGTGGGGGTGCTTTATGGGCTCGGGTGCGGCGGCCGGTTGCGCGCGCGCCCCATTGGTCGGCGGCCGCAACAGGGCGAGCTGGTAAAGGTGCGGCGGCGGCTGGCGGCGGGTGCCACTGTGTGGGGAGACGCTGACTAGAGCGGAGCGCTTGCTACTGGTGTTGCTGCTGCCGTACGTTGGTTGGAGATGCCGCCCAAGACTAGCGGGAAGGCCGCCAAGAAGGCTGGCAAGGCGCAGAAGAACATTTCGAAGGGCGACAAGAAGAAGAAGCGCAAGAGGAAGGAGAGCTATGCCATCTACATCTACAAGGTGCTGAAGCAGGTGCACCCTGACACGGGCATCTCGTCGAAGGCGATGAGCATCATGAACAGCTTCGTGAACGACATTTTCGAGCGCATTGCGGCCGAGGCTTCTCGCCTGGCGCACTACAACAAGCGCTCGACCATCACGTCCCGCGAGATCCAGACCGCTGTGCGGCTGTTGCTGCCTGGCGAGCTGGCCAAGCACGCCGTGAGCGAGGGCACGAAGGCGGTGACCAAGTACACGAGCTCCAAGTAAGGAGGTGGCTCTGGAATGGAAGGAAGGATGGAGAAGGCTCCTCCGTTGCGAGAGCGGCGAAACGGCCCTTTTCAGGGCCACCAACTTGCCTTTTGCGGGAAGGGCGGAATTGTTGTTGTTGTTGTTGTTTGTGTGGACGGCTGTGATGTATGTGTGCATTTTGATTGTGGGTGGGGGGGCGCGTCAAAGCGTGTTGCGCGGGGTACGGCCACGAGGTTGGTCGCCGTGGCGTGGAATGGTGGCACGCCTCGTTGGCGTGGTTTTTGACCCATTGGTGTTGTTGGGGTGTGTGTGTGTTTGTGTGTTACCCGTCTGCGAGGGGGGACAGTGCGATCGGCGACTTTTGTGTCACCGTAACGACGGCCGTTTGCGGGTTTGTTTTTTTGCACATCATACATGGCGAGGGTGAAATGTGAAATGTTTTTGTTTGGTTTGTTTTTGCCGCCCACTATTCCCTTTGCTGTACGCCGAGTTTGACAATGGTGCGACGTAACTGCAGCGTGGAGGTGTGTGAGTGACGTTGAAATGAACGTGCCATTAAGACGCATTGTTGTTGTATTGTACTGTACGTGTACGGCGACACGCACGATGATGTACCATTCGACTCTGATGTTTGATAGCCGTGTCTGACTGATTGCGTACGACGCACGCACACCGATGTCGTCATTCAAGATGCACGCTAGACGGCGGCGGCGGCGGCGGCGCCGGTCGTTTGTTTGGCGAATGTCTGTACACGTGTTTGTCTGTGTCCATCCGGTATGTATTTGTTTGTTTGTTTGAAAGTGTTTTGTGTGTCGGTGACGTGGTCCGATCCGTCGCCCCCTGAGTAACTGTCGATCGGCGCGATAGACCGGCGTCACGCAACTGAACCGAAGTCTTGGGCACACCCGTCATACTGTTGTACACCGTCGCGCTGAGAACGGTAACGAAAGGTTGACTCTGATCGGTCGAATGTCTGGGCAGAACGTGAGGAATGAGGCAAGAGTGCAAGGAGGGGGGGGCAAAAGAGAGAGGAAGGGAAAAAGGGGAGAAACGCATTCGTAGAGCAACGGAACGTTCCCGTGTCGGAGGCGTATTGGAGCCGCACTGAAATGCGTTTAACGGCGGCGCGGCTGCAAGTGTCTGCCGTGGTGAACGTTACCTTTGACGGCTGCATTGGGCTTTGCCTTTGCTTTCGCTTTCGCTTTCGCTTTCCCGGATGTACGTAACGTTTGTTGATATGGTTCTGAGGAAGAGTGTATGACAGTGCCGTGCCGTCCATGTTCGTGTGCCCTCCCATTGTGTGTATGCTATTGTCTGTGTACTTGAATGATGTATGTAGGTGTTAGTGGACATGTTTTACCAGTGGGGGGAAATGGATCGTCGATAGTTGCCGTCACTCTGTCACGGTCGAGATGACGCACCCTCCGTACAGAAAGGTGTCGAGAAAGTGAGTGTGTGTGTGTGTGTGTGTGTGTGTGTGTGCGTGCGTGCGTCCGTGAATTGGCAGTGTTTGGAGGTGGGCGTGCCCTGCATGTGGCCCGGAAAAGGCTGTTCGTTAGGCGGTAGTGTTGTGTGGACAGGGGAGGGGCATGCGTAACGCTGCTGGCATGGCATTTCGGGAGATGGGAGGGGGCAAACGAGGAAACGAGGAGCGGCGGCCAAAGACGGGACGGGGAGGGGCGCGGTGTGGGTGGCTTGCGCCTGTGCTCGGCGTTGTGGTTTGTGCAAAAGAGGAGGAGAAAAACAATGTGAGTTGCCAGGGAGGGGAGCGGTGTTGTGTTGTGGTTGTCGTGGTGTAGCCGCAGACGCGGCTGTCAGTGAACGTGGCGAGACGGACGGATGCGCGGAGGGGCGGGGGCGGGGGCGGCGCATTTCGCCGGTGCCGTGCCGTGCCGTGCCGTGCCTGAAAGCCGCGTGGTCGCTGTGTTGTTGGTGGCGTGGGGGCGAGGAGAGTACCGTACGGGTGTGCTTGTGCGCCGGAAATGGCACACTGCGCCCGCCCGTCTTGGAGGCTGATGGCTGTGGTGTGGAAATGGGGCGCGGTGATGTTGAAGCACAGAAAAGAAACCAAGAAAACGGAAGGCGTGATGCGGCGGTGGTGGTGAGAGCGGGAAAAACAAAACAAAAGAAAAAAAACAACAAAAAAAAGAAGGAAAAACAACAAGAAACAAAAAAGAAAACAAAAAGTCTATCAATATTAAAATGTAAATGGAAATGGAAATGGACCCAGGTATAACCTCCCTGCACAAATAGCAGAGAGTCCGATGATAATAAAAATGTGCCAGAATGTTAACGTCCCTACAAAACAAACCCAACGATAATATTAATGAAAGAGTGAACCGTATGTAACATTGCAACAGACATAATGAAACCTGATAAATTGTATAAGGGCAGCAGCCGTTGACCTTTGGCCCTGTATTCAGAATAAAAAGAGCCAAAGATCGTTACCCCAATGAAAAAGACACTGAAACACGTATGTAACATAGTAGCGATGGCGAGACATTGTAGCATCTGTGACCAGAGAGTTTGCGCTGGACTGCGCGAGTGTTGCGAGCGGTTCTCAGTCAGTCAGTCAGTCTGTGTAGTTGAGGGCTGTACTCTGTCAGTAGTCGTCGCGTGCAGTACGCTAATAGTCGTCATGCAGAGCGGTCGGTCAGTAGTAGCAGCCGAGTGCGGTTGTGTGATGTAGGCGGTCGGCAACACTGGTCAAGATGGTGAATAAGGTATACTGTTAATTAATATAATCATTAGATAATGAGAAATTGTATTTATTGTAATTATGCTCCAACAAGTTCCCCAATAATAATTTTTATTTCAAAAGCATTTTTCAAACATTTAATCTTTTATTGAACTAAAGAGTTCGTTCCACTTCTTTGAAGAAAAATGTCACTAAAATCACAAAAAAAGAGAATATTATTATTTGCAATGCAGTTCCTCCAAGCGCTGCGCAACAACCAGAGCAGAAATGTGACATCCATTTATTCGGAGGTAAGACTTTAATTCCGATTGTTTTGCACAGGGCCAAAGACCGATATTTCGGTTTAATTGAAGTTTCTTGTCACTGAACGGACTTTTTTAAATGTTGTGTGAAGACTTTATATTTGAGTCAGATTGCGAATTGCACATTGTTGTTGCCATTTTCAATACCTCTCATTGTGGGCGAGGTTACAATTAGCGCAATGTCCATTAGCATCCGTAAATAACATTGTCCATTATTTTAAATATTGCTGGGAGGTTACAACACACACACAAAACAAAAAACAAAAAGAAACAAAAAATTGCATTTATATCCGCTCCTCGATTGTAGATACCCCTTACACAGCTGTGTGCAATGAATGAGTGCTGGCTGGTAATTAATTGCACTCCTTGGAGGGAAATGCCATAGGAAGTAGTCTTTAAAAAGTGAATGTTTTTCGTTAAGAGACAAAAGTTACTTTAGAAAAAAAGTAATAGTGGGGCTTGTGTTGTTGAACAAAATAAGTACAATGAACATACGTTATCAGATTTGCGCAATGCAGCGTCACACCACCTCTTGATTATAACACAATATACTATACATCGTCCCGAACCGTGACCAGAGTCGCGAGACGAGCAGAGCACGCCGCCGACGCCCGCTCAGTACAACCGTCCACCCGCTACTACTGTCGACCGACTACTACCTCTCCCGACTCGCGCTACAATATATATAACAACTGTTCCTGGCGACCCGGTGCGTGCCACTACTGTCGTCTGGCGCGGTCCAAGCGCCGACTAGCAGCGATAAAGAACTCTCTGGTCAGACAGAGATGCTGTCATGCCTCGCCATCGCTCTGGTAATGAATACATACGTGTTGCAGCGTGCGTACCACCGGAACACGCAGTGGCGGAGCCAAAGACTGTGTTGTCGAGGTCGAGTGCGAGTGGGAAGAGAGGCAGCGTCGGCACGGAGATGCAAGCGAGCGCGAGACGCACGGGGGCTGCGGCGTGGCGCGTTTGCGGTCGGCGCCTTTGGTGGCAACGGCCGGGACAAGCAGCGGTGTATGGTGTGGTGCGGGGCGGACAGGGGCGGCGGTGGACGGGGAGGAGGCGGCGCGACGACGGCATGGGGGCGAAAACGGGACGGGGGACGGCGGATGTTGAGAGGCGTCACGCGCGGACAGGACACAGACACAGAGACACACAGAGTGGAAAGGGAGGGTGCGCGGTAGTAGTTGGGAATGTGCGTACCGTGCGGGATGGGAGTGGGCGAGGAACACGGTCGTGGCCCCTGTTTTGGGTGCGTGTGATGACGTCGGTGTGTTGTGGGAAGGGAAGGTGCTGTGGCGGCGGCGCGTAATGGGCGTAGGCCGAAAAGAGAAAGGAACGTGGGCAGTGTGTTGGCAAGCGTCGGTTCGACTGCGACGTTGATGGGCAGGGCAGGGCAAGGTTAATGGTGGTAGGAGTAGGCGTGTGGGCGCAAAAAATCTGCCGCTGCAGGCGGTGCCGTAACCGCCATGGCGGGAAGGAGAGAGGGCCAAAGAAAGAAAGAAAGAAGAAAAAAAAGGAGGGGGGGGGGGGGCGAAAGTGGAGAGGCGGTGGTGTGAGAAGGGCGGGGGCGGAAGGAAGGCAGGAAGGACAAGAGGCGAGGCGACGGCTTGCTTTGTGTATCGGTCGGTCTCTGGCTATGCTTCGTTTTCTGCAGCAGGGTCGGTGCGCGGCGTGGCTCGCGGCAGTGGGAACGCCTGGTGGCTGGACGGCCAGCAATGCGGTTGGATGGGCGGCCACAGCACCGCACCTGTGCCCGAGGAGGAGACGCTGGCGGCGGGCCCTGAGGTGAGGCCGGCTCGGCTGGGGCTGTGGATGTGTAGGTGTGCGCCGCTGCTGCAACAACGAGTAAAACGCGAGAAGAAGGGATGGCGGTAGAGAGGAAAAAAAAAAAAAAGGTCGTGTTGTGTTGATGCGCAGGCAGACGCGTACAGAGGGACGAGCCCGGTCTGCAGCAGGGTGTGGCCGTGCCGAGTGCAGAGCAGCGGCGGCTCGGTTCGGTTCGGCCCGGCCCGGCGGGCCGCGCTGTTGTCGCGGACGTGAGCGCCCCCTGGCGGGTGGCCGGAGGCGGCGCGGCGTGTTGGACGTGTGGCTGGTGGCAGTGCACAATTTGCGAGTGGCTGGCGGTGTGGTGTGGCGGTTGGCGCGTCGGGCGGCGGAGAGGTATGTGTTGCGGGCGCCCTTTGCTGCGCTGCGTCGTTGCGTGTGCCGTACAGGGCGGGCGCTTGTCGACTGTGTGGGCGGTGTGGCGAATTGGCGTGAAACGGCTGCCGAGAGGTGTGTGGTAGCGAGCCGGTCGGTGGTGTCAGTGCGAAGGGGAATGTGCGTGCGTTTGGCGGTTTCGGTGTGCTTTTTGCGGCGTGAGAGTGGGAATTAGTGGGGCCGGCTGTTGTGTTGGTTCCTTGTGTCTTGTGTCGCGTAGCTTGATGGCAACGTGGAAGGACGCCGGTTTCGTTTCGAGCCTTGCGTGTGGTTGTCGACGTTGACTGGTTGGCGTGTGCCGATGCACGTGCATGTGTGGGTCGCGAGTGCGTTTTTGGCTGGCTGTGTGTGTGTGTGTGTGTGTGTGTTTTGGGGGGGAAGGGGGAGGCGGTGGTGAAAGTGCAGTCGTTGCCACGGGCGTCGTCGGGTGGGGCTGGGGCTGTGCGTCGTGGCGGAAAGGTGGTAGGTTGCGGGAAGCGAGCCCGTCGTTGACGGTGTCGCGTGAGTTGTGAATCGAGTGGGGCGCGGGGCGCGGGACAGGAGCAGCGTGCCGCTGCGTCGTGGTCGTCAGCAGAGGCTGTGCGTGTGCTTGTCCTTTTTGTGGGCGGTTCGTGCGAGGCGTTTTTGTTTTGTGTTGCCCTAGTTGTTAGTTTATTTTGTTTGTGTTTGTTATTTTGAGACGACGACTGGTTGGTGGCGTGCGCGCGAAGTGGCGGTGTGCGCTTCCCGTGTCGTTTGTGTTGTTTGGTTTTTTTGTTTTTGTGTGTTTTTTTTTTTTTTTTTTTGCACTGGGCCCCGGTGGGTGGGTGCGTGTGTGTCGATTGCCGGCTGGCGAGAGGTGCGCCATCGGCGGGGTGGGTCGCCGGCACAAGTAGAGGCGGCGGCGTTGTTGCTGTTGTTGTGTGGTGTTTGTTTTGTTCGGCTGTGTCGGCGAGCTGTGTTGCGGTGCGTGTGAATGGTGGTGCAAAAGTGCTGGCGTTGGGGCTGCGACTGCGACGGCGGCGAGCCGCGGGCGCGCCATTGATAGTGATGTTGTGAACAGCGGCTGTGTACGGTAGTGGTGTTGTTGTAGCACGACGTGCATCCGGGCCGGCGCGGAAAGCGCAGTTGCGGGCGGTTGCCCTTCGGTGCCAGCCATGTCGCGTGAGCGGCGGGTTGCTCTGGTGTCGACACGTGGTGCTCTGGGTTGTTGTGTGGTGCCCTTTGGCCGGTGGGGGTGGTTCGCGTGTGTCTCGTTCGCGCTCGGTGTCTGGTCGTGGTCGTGGTCGTGCTGCTCCCCCGTCTGTCGGCGGTTTCCGACGTCGTCTGTACGTTTTTGTTCGTTTGCGGCGTGCCTGCCGACGTCGTCCCGTCGCGACCTTTCAACCGAAAGTGTGGCGCCCGAAGGTGAACGAACGTAACCCTGACCTCGGCGCTTTACGCTGAGCCGAGCGAACCGAACCGAACCTAACGTGTGGTGTGGCGAGGTGAGCTCAGCCTGTGAGCCCCTAACGTCTACGTAAGGTAAGCTGTCCGGCTCACGCCTCACGTTTGAACGCTTTTGTAACCTACGTTTGACGCTTCTTAACCTAGCACTGACCCCTTAACCTAACGTGTAACCTAACCTAACCTAACCTAACCTAACCTAACCTAACCTAACCTAACCTCTGACGCCTGACGTGTTTGAATGCTTAACCTAAGTTTGACGCTTAACCTAACCCAAGTCCCCTTAACCTAACCCACGTCCACCTAACCTAACCTAACGTAGACGTGTAAACGTAATGTGTAACGCGTAACGTGTAAGGTCGGCTGTCGTGTGTGCTTGACGGCAGATTGGGTTGGTCTGTAGATTCGGATTGCGGTTTGCCTCGGTCGAGGGGTTGGGTCGGAAGCGGCGAGGGGCGGCGGCGCCTGTTGCGCAGGCGGCGTCCGTTTGCGGCGGGCAATTGTTGAGAAACGGCTGTGAATGTTGGCGGGCGAGAGGAGGAGGACGGCGCGCGATGTGGCCCGACGGCTGCGGGCCGATCGGGAAACGGCGGGAGGGCGACGGAAGGCGATGGGGCGGCGGAGGCGCGTTTGCACGGCCGTCATCGCCGCACGCCTCGGCTTGTGTGGCTGTGGCGCCGGCCGCGCTGGCCGGGCTGCCGCGGCGACGGTGTGGGAGTTTTGCCGAAGGTTTGGCCATTGTGGCGGGTCGTCGGCTGGGGCTGTGGGGGCGGCATTTGGGCGGGGGCGGCGATTCTCGGCGGGCCGACCCAGGCTGTAGCGCGCGGTAGCTGCAGTTTGGCCGTGGTTTGCGGCGCTGCCGTGGCGACTGGTTGGCGACTGTGGTGTGGCTGTGTGTAGCCCCATCCTCGGTGGTTTGAAAGGCGCGGGCGGTTGTGGCGCAGGTTTGGGGCTGCTCCGCACAGGCTGTCGGACGTTGGGCGGTAGCAAGCGCGGGAGGCGCGGCGCGGCGGCGCGCAGAGTGGCGGCCGCTCTCTCGGCCGTCCGCGCCCGCCCGCGACACTGGCTGGGCCTTGTGATTCTCTGCTCTTGTGCTTGCGTGCCTGCCGTCCCGCTCGCTCTCGCTGTGTGTTACGCGCGTCGTCGAAATGGCAGATCAGGCGGCTACGAACGAGACTGCTGCGGCACCCGCCGCCACCGGCACTACGAAGAAGGCCAAGTCTGCGTCGTCTGCGAAGAAGCCGCGCGCCAAGCCTGCGCACCCGCGCACCTCTGAGATGGTGACGGCCGCCATCAAGAGTCTGAAGGAGCGCGGCGGGTCGTCGCTGCAGGCGATCAAGAAGTACATAGCCGCGCACTACAAGCTGGACGCGGAGAAGCTGGCGCCGTTTATCAAGAAGTACCTCAAGTCGGCCGTCGTGGCGGGCGAGCTGGTGCAGACGAAGGGGAAGGGCGCGTCCGGCTCGTTCAAGCTTGCCGGCGCCGGCGGCGGGGGGGCGGCCGAGGGCGGCAAGGCTCGTGCTGGCGGTGCCAAGAAGAAGCGCGCCGCTCCGGCCAGCAAGGAGAAGAAGGGCGCCCGTGCGGCCGGCGCAAAGAAGGCTGGTGGCGTGAAGGCGGCGACCGGTCGGAAGGCGGGCGCCGCCAAGAAGGCGTCTGCGGCGTCGGCCGCTCCCGCGGGTGCGAAGAAGGCGGCTGCGGCCAAGCCGGCCAAGGCCAAGTCGCCGTCGAAGGCGAAGAAGGCCGCCAAGGTTCCGACGAAGAAGCCGAAGGCGCCGCGCCCGAAGAAGGCGACGACGCCGTCTAAGGCGAAGGCTTCGCCCAAGAAGAAGAAGTAGAGTAGAGGAGAAAGAGATGGGAAAGGAAGGGTTTGGCGCTTGACTCCGTCGTCCCCACCCCCCGTCGTCGTCTAGTGGCGCGCAAGAGACGCGCGGCCCAAAACGGCCCTTCTCAGGGCCATCAAAGCACGTCGGGGAAGGTTTTGATTGTCGTGTTGCGTTTGGTGTGGGTGTCTGTCTGGCGTTTCTGTATGCCCGTGGGGATGCTGTTTGCGTGCCGTGGTGGTTGGATTGCGGGGGTCGGTGGCGGGTGTGGGCGGCGGTAGCGGTAAGCGGTGTTGTTGTTGTTGTTGTTGTCGTGGTTGATTGTCGCCGTGTTTGTTTTGTGGCGGCGGCCGACGGTTGGTTTTCTGTCACGTTGTTTTGTTTGAATACGTTGGTTGGCTTGCCTGCGTTCGTTCTTCTCGGATGTCTGTCTTGTCGAGTCGTGTCTGGTCTTTGTTTTGTTCCTTTGTGTGTGTGTGTGTTATGTTTTGCAACGGGGGGGCACGTTGAGATGCGGAAGGAGTCGGCGGGGATTTCGGTGGCGTGTAGAGCGAGCGAGCGCGCCTGCCTGGCCGTTGGCCGTCGGAGTGGAGTGCGGGTTTTTTTTGTTTTCGAAACGAAAGCGGCGGCCGGCCAGCCACCCGTGCGGTGTGACGTCGGCCGTTGGGTATTGTGCGCTTTGAGCGCCGGGGAGGGATGATGTGTGATTGTTGCGCGCTGCTAGCAGGCAGGCAGAGTGAGCGGGTGTGGCGGACGGACGGGAAGTGGTGGTTTTTGTTTTTGGGTTGCGGGGCGAGAGGCAGGCGACCGACAAAGTTTGCTCGCGACGGAGAGATGTTAGTGGCCCTGAAAAGGGCCGTTTTTGTTTGTGCGGTGCGGTGCCGCGGCGCGGTTTAGGCGCGCTCGCCGCGGATGCGGCGCGCGAGCTGGATGTCCTTGGGCATGATGGTGACGCGCTTGGCGTGGATTGCGCACAGGTTGGTGTCTTCGAAGAGGCCGACGAGGTAGGCCTCGCTGGCCTCCTGCAGGGCCATGACTGCGGAGCTCTGGAAGCGCAGGTCGGTCTTGAAGTCCTGGGCGATCTCGCGCACTAGGCGCTGGAATGGCAGCTTGCGGATGAGCAGCTCTGTGCTCTTCTGGTAGCGCCTGATTTCTCGCAGGGCGACGGTGCCCGGCCTGTAGCGGTGGGGCTTCTTGACGCCTCCGGTGGCGGGCGCGCTCTTCCTCGCCGCCTTGGTGGCGAGCTGTTTGCGCGGCGCCTTTCCGCCGGTGGACTTGCGGGCCGTTTGCTTTGTGCGGGCCATGGCGGTAGCGGTAGCGGTAGCGGAGCGGCGTGCGTGGAGGTTAGGTGCGGCGCGGCGTCCGGTGCTGCCTTGACAACGGGCCCGCGCGCCGAACGAACGAACGAACCTGCACAATTGACTGAGGAAGATATCCTCGACTGAGGGCGAAGTACTAGCGCAACAAGGCGCTTCACCTTCTGGCATGACGGTTTGGCTATCCAAATTTCATGGCGTTATTGTTCTGCTTGATGCTTTGTGCAATATTTTTTTTTTTTTTTTTTTTTTTTTTTTTTTTTTTTAAAGAAAGAGGAAAGGATAGTAAGAGAGACAGTGAGAGAAAAGGAAAACGAACGGCCCAATTGACTGGCCGGGAATGACGATTAGTTACAGAAGAAAGGACAGAAGGAGGAATAGTGAGAGTGAGTGAAAGCGAACGGCCATTATCCTGGCCTCTTCTGCTTCGTAGCGGCGACGCGATGGCGGCGGCAGGCATTCTTGACATGGCGAATTGGGGGGAGGGGGAAAGAGAAAGAAGTCAGAGGGTGACAGTTGAAGAAGTGGAAAAAAGAAGGGCCTATCATGATTAGGCCAACATTGGGGGTAGTGTGGGGGGAAGGGGGAGGTGTGTTGGGGGAGCGAATGACATGGCATGTGGGGGGGAATAATCTATGACGTGAGGGAGGTAGTCGGCATGAGATGAGGGGCCTGGTGCAGGCGAGGTCACGGGGGGCGAAATAAAAGGTCGGGCCATCGAGTGGTGGCTAGTCGGTGAACACGGGTGCCCAGGGAAAGGATTAAGGGATTAGGAGAGTGACGAGTTTTGTGGTAAAAGGAGTGGGCGGCGGAGAGGATGCGGGTACGAAGGAGCGGCACTTCAGCCAGGAGGTGGAGCTCGCGGGTTGGGAAGTCGAAGGGGAGGCGGAGGGCACGCCGGAGAGCCCGGTTCTGGACGGTTTGGAGTCGGCGGAGGTGGGTGGGGGCAGCATTGCCCCACACCACCACCGCGTATTCAAGGATGGGGCGAACAAGGGAGGTGTACAGTCTAACAGCAAGGTGCGTGGGGAGGGAAGAGGTTGGGTTGATGAGAGGGTAGAGCAGGCATAGCCGCCCCATTGCCTTACGACGCACCTCGTCGATGTGGGGGCGCCAGGTTAGGCGTTGGTCCAGGGTAACACCCAAGTACTTTGCAGTACGAGTCCAGGGGACTGGGGTACCAAGGACCGCCACCTGAGGGAGCCGAACGGGAATACGGCGTCGGCAGATGATAAGGGCTTGGGTCTTGGAAGGATTAAATGCCAGACGCCAGGTCCTAGCCCAGTCGGTTAGGGAATCTGTAGCCCCCTGGAGCCGCTGTTGAAGAACTGCCGCACTCCGAGAACGAGAGAAGAGTGCAGTGTCATCTGCGTAGAGAGCTAAATGTACCCTCGGCGCAGAGGGCAGATCAGCTGTGAAGAGGGAGTAGAGTAGCGGCCCAAGTACGCTGCCCTGTGGTACTCCTGCCCTGATGCGTCGTCGCGTGGATTTCCCGTCAGGGATCCTAACATGGAAGGTGCGACCTTCCAGGTATGTGGCTATTAGCCGTACATGGGACACTGGGAAGCCAAGGGAGAATAATTTGTAGAGCAGCCCTTCGTGCCAGACCGAGTCAAACGCCCTGGACACGTCGAGGAGTATGGCCCCGAAGTACTCCCTACGTTCAATGGCGTCCAGTGCCTCTTCTACTAGGCGCAGGAGTTGGTGAGTGGTGGCGTGGCCCTGCCTGAAGCCAAACTGCTCATCAGGGAGGACTCGTTCTCGGGCAATGTGGATGAGCAGTCGTTTAAGGTACAGCCTCTCGAACACCTTGGAGATGGCGGGCAAGAGGCTGATGGGGCGGTAGCTGGCAGGGGAACGAAGATCCTTCCCAGCCTTGGGTATGGCGACCACTTCAGCGTGTTTCCAGGCAGAGGGATATTGCCTGGTTGTGAGGATGTTGTTGAATGTGGCCGTCAGGATGGGAATAGAAGCTGGGGGTAATTGCTTGAGGAGGGCATTCGTCAGCTTATCGGGGCCGCCAGCTTTCTTGGATTTGAGGTACCGCAATTGCAGTGCAACCTCCTCTTCGTTAATGGGGGTGATTTCATCCTCAGGGTCCTGGACGGCAAGGAATGGAGGGAGGCGTGCCGTGACCAGGCGAATATGGTCGGGGTCAATGGGGTCATTGACCGGGGTGAAGTTGCGCGCGAAGACATCAGCCAAGGCGTTAGCCTTGGCGTCTGGTTCGGACGCAAAGTCATTGCCGATCTGTAGGGGGGGGATCCGTTGCCCTCGTCTCAAAAGGCTTTTTGTGAGCCGCCAAGCAGACGGGTCACGCAGGTCAATGGCAGAGATTTTGTTCTCCCAAGCCTGATTGCGGTGGTCTTGCACCGCAGCCTTGATTTGGCGCTGTAATCTATTGATGAGGCGCTTGGTTGCCGGATTCCGAGTGAGCTGCCATTCACGGGTGGTCCGGTTTTTCTCTGTGATGAGAGCAAGGATGTGGGGGGGGAGCGGACGCAGATGATCCGGGGGCCGGTGCGGACGGGGAGGGGTCGCTGCTGTTGCAGCATCTAGCACAACGGTGGTGAGGTGGATGAGGGTACGATCTGCGTCCGTGTGATCGGCAGCAGGTAGTGTGGGTAGGGCTGCTTCGACCCGTCTCTGGTAGGACTGCCAGTCAATACCGCGGATGTCTAGGCCTTCCCTCGGCACGGTCGAGGCCCGCGCGCCTCCGTGCTGCGCTTATATGCCCTCGGTTGCGCGTGGTGGGGGGAGGGCGGGCCAGAGTCTATATAGGGGGGCGGCGGGCGCGCTGGGCGCAGACCGTAGCCGACTCGCCAGCCGCTGCAGCTGCTGTTTGTGCACGTTTTGCTTTGCCCGAGGAAGGAAGGATGACAGGCCGCGGCAAGGGAGGAAAGGGGCTCGGCAAGGGTGGCGCCAAGCGGCACCGCAAGGTGTTGCGCGACAACATCCAGGGCATCACGAAGCCCGCCATCCGCCGCCTGGCTCGCAGGGGCGGCGTGAAGCGCATCTCTGGTCTGATCTACGAGGAGACCCGCGGGGTGCTGAAGGTGTTCCTGGAGAACGTGATCCGCGACGCGGTGACGTACACTGAGCACGCCAAGCGCAAGACTGTGACGGCCATGGACGTGGTGTACGCCCTGAAGAGGCAGGGGCGCACCCTGTACGGTTTCGGCGGTTAGGCTGCGTCGCAGCGGGCGCTGGCCTTCCCGCGGCCGTGCTTGTGGGTGGGAGAGACTAGAAAACGGCCCTTTTCAGGGCCACCACACTGTTCGGAAGTTGAAAAGTGCGAAAGAGTCTGTGTTGTTGCTGCGTGTGTGCGCGCTGTGTTGTTTGTTTGTTTGTTTCTTTCTTTCCGTTTGAGCGACGTGATGTGACTGGGAGGGGAGAAGGAAAGGAAACGTGTCATGTGGCTGGCTGTGTGTGGAGCTGCTTCGTTTGTGTGTTTGTTATTGTGTGTCTTTGTATCGATCGCGACGGAGATGGCGGGCGGGCTGTGTGTTGTTGTGCGAGAGGCGGTGATTATTTGCTTGCGTGGTTTGTCTCTGTGTGTTTGTTTGCGGCGGCGTTGGGGTTTCCGAGGCAAGGCGTGTGGGCATAGGCGGCCGGATCAGCTGTTTCGTTCGTGTCGACGGCCGTTGCGCGCGGGAGTGGAGGGCGGTGTGTCGACACGCCTCCCTTTAACAATGGTCATTATTGCTGCCGTTGTCGGTTTGGAAGGCGACTGCGACGGTGCAAAATGTGTGCGTGTGTGTGTGTGTTGGGCCACACGGGCTGTGTGGACGACAAGATGGCGGACGTGCGCCGGCGGCGGCTGTGCTGTGACAGTGCAAAGTTAAAACAAAACAAGGTGCGGCGAGGACGACTGAAATTTTGCTTTGGACGTAGGTTTGTGTGGTGGCCCTGAAAAGGGCC
This sequence comes from Schistocerca americana, assembly GCF_021461395.2. Taxonomy (NCBI): domain Eukaryota; kingdom Metazoa; phylum Arthropoda; class Insecta; order Orthoptera; family Acrididae; genus Schistocerca; species Schistocerca americana. Next base: position 16,959 of record NW_025726534.1, read on the forward strand.
GATTGTTGTGGGCCGAGCCGGCAAAGCGCGTTGCGTGCAGGGGAGCACGCGGCGCTGCGATTGCCTGGCCTCCTTTAGGCCTTCTTCTCGGTCTTCTTTGGCAGCAGGACGGCCTGGATGTTGGGCAGGACACCACCCTGTGCGATGGTGACGCCCGACAGGAGCTTGTTGAGCTCCTCGTCGTTGCGGATGGCAAGCTGCAGGTGGCGCGGGATGATGCGCGTCTTCTTGTTGTCGCGGGCCGCGTTTCCGGCCAGCTCGAGCACCTCAGCCGCGAGGTACTCCATGACGGCGGCGAGGTAGACGGGCGCCCCGGCGCCGACGCGCTCTGCGTAGTTTCCCTTGCGCAGGAGGCGGTGGATTCTGCCGACCGGGAACTGGAGCCCAGCCCTGCTTGAGCGGGACTTTGACTTGCCCTTGACTTTGCCTCCCTTTCCGCGTCCGGACATGGCGATGGGCTAGCGACGGTGCACACGAAACGGAAACGAAAACGACCGGTGCGAGCGGCAGCGAGTCGAGCAGCGGAGTGCGTGCCGGCGCAGCCTGCTGCTGACATCTTTTACTTTCCCCTCTTTGGGGAAGTGTGTGTGGGGGAGTTTGTAGCCTCTCGGCTTTTACTCCCCTGTGAACGTGTGTGTGTGATTTTTCTATAGTTTTTTGGTGTCTGTGACTTGTGATGTTTGTTGTGAGTGAGTCTAGTACTTGCCTGAGGTAGGCGAAAAGATTGGTGTTATATGGGAAGGAACTGGATTAGGGATTGGGTTTTGGGATTTTCTCTTCGATTTAGTCGTCGAAGATCGTCATAGGGCGCTTGTGCTTATCGCGGGACATGTCATACCGACCTAGGGAGTGGATGAGCGCGTTTTCGGATCTGGAAGAGCCCTCATAGAAGGCCCTTGCCAGATCCTTGAAACGCTCTCTCAGGAGTGGGATTTCGGCTGCGGCGTGCAGGTCGTCTATGGGGAATCCGAGTGGTAGATGCAGTGCCCTTCTGAGGGCGCGGTTCTGCAGCCTCTGGAGTTTGTCCAGGTGCTGCTTTGCCGCGTATCCCCAGACAGGGCACGCATACTCCATAACTGGCCGGATCAGGGCCTGATAAACATTTACTGCTACTGGGAAGGGAAGGGAGCTGTTTGTGTTCAGGATAGGGTATAGAATGGACATTCTGGCGCAGACCTTCCTGTGGACCTCGTCTATGTGGGGTTTCCACGTAAGACGAGAGTCCAAGGTTACGCCAAGGTACTTGGCGGTTCTGCGCCAGGGGAGTTGGATTCCATTTAGGTGAAGGTGGAGGGGGGGACGTTGAGGAGGTTCGCGCCTTCCGAGCCTGCGGGTAATCAGCATTGCCTGCGTCTTCTCGGAGTTGATCGTGATGCGCCAGCGACGGGCCCAAGTTTCTGTGTCATCTAAAACCTTTTGTAGCCTACGGATGACCAGGTCCTTGTTCGCATTTCTCGTGTAGAAGGCTGTGTCGTCAGCGTACTGCGCAGTGTGCACCAGGGGGGCCGTCGGAGTATCCGCAGTGTACAAACTGTACAATACGGGTCCCAGGACCGATCCCTGTGGCACCCCGGCACGAATACGCCTTCTGGTGGAGGTGGCAGTTTCTACTTTGACGGAGAAAGTCCTATTCGTGAGATAGCTCTTAATGAGCTGAACTATGCTCCCGGGAAACCCTTGTGTGTACAACTTGTAGAGTAGCCCTCTATGCCATACTGAATCAAAGGCTTTGGCTACGTCTAGTAGCACTATCCCGCAGTAGCCTCTGTGGTTGAAGCCCTCTGTGGCTGCTTCAACCATTCTCATGACCTGCTGTGGGGCAGAGTGGTTCTGCCGGAACCCAAATTGGAAATCCGGCAGAATTTGCTCTCTGGTAATGTGTTCTTGTATGGGTCTTAGCAGGAGGCGCTCATAGATCTTGCTGAGTGTTGGCAAGAGGCTAATCGGCCTGTAGTGCTGCGGGAATAGAGGGTCTTTCCCTGGTTTGTGTATCGCGACCACTTCCGCATGTTTCCAGCAAGCTGGGAAAACACGGGAACGAGTAATCTCGTTGAGGACGTTCGCGAGGTGTGTGATCGCTGTGGGTGGGAGTTTTTTGACTAACTGGTTTGTGACACTGTCGTGCCCTGGCGCCTTTTTTGTAGGGAGGGACCTGATTACTCTTGCCACGTCCTCGGGGGCAAAAAGTATGGGTTCGTCCTCTGGGTCCTCCTCAGCATTGAGGAAGACGGTCAGTTGACGACTGACTACCTCTTCATGTTCTTCATCCTGAGGTTCTGCCGCTTTGAACTGCTTCTCAAAGGAGTCGGCGAGGGCGTTGGCCTTTCCAGCATGGCTGTAGACCAGTCCCCGCTCGCCATGCAGTGGCGGCATCCTAGCGCGTCGTTTTGTAAACTGTTTGGTCGCTTGCCATAGTGTATGATCGTCTACTTTGAGAGATGTGAGGCGGTTTTGCCATTGCTGGTTTCTGTGCTCATTGAGCGCTACCTTCAGCTCTCTCTGTAGACGATTGAGCAGCCTCCTGGTGGCCTGATTTCTGGTGATCTTCCACTCTTTTGCCACTCTGTTCTTGTGTCGAATTTGAGCTAGCAAGTGTTCTGGGAGCTGTATTTGCGGCGGTGGGCCCTCCCTTTGTGGAGGGGTGGCTTCTTCCGCTGCCTGCAAGATGGTGCCTGTTAGGTCTTGTAGCGCTTGTTCTACTGTTTCAGCAGTGGGTGGCGGAGCGCGAGCGATATCAGAGGCGACAGTTTCTTGGTATCGCTCCCAGTCTGTACGTTTGTACGACGTCTGGTACCGTGGGAGTGCTACCCATTCTCCCACATCGACCTCCAGAATCACTGGGTTGTGGTCGGAGGACATTCTGTTGATTGTCCTTGCGGCCACGAACCCTGCGATCCTCCTGGTGAGAGCTATGTCTAACACATCGGGCCTGCTTCCGTTTTTCGGAAAATGTGTTGGCTCGACTGGACCCCATGTTTCGAAGTGGTGGGCGCGCGCTAGTTGTTGCAGTTTGGCGCCTGCTCTGGAGGTTACTCTAGAATTCCAATCAGGATGTTTGGCATTGAAGTCTCCCCCTATTATGAGTTTGCCTTCAATTTGCCCTAGAGCAGCTATGTCTCCCTCATCTATCTGGTCGTGTGGGGGTCGGTAGACTGCAACAGTTGTTAGGGGTCCAGTGGCAGTGGTTACTTCCACCGCCACTGCTTCGATTTTGTTGGTAGCTGGTAAGAATACCTGGTGGTGGGGGATCCCTCTTTTTACATATATGGCCACTCCTCCGCCTTGGGTTGGCCTGTCTTTACGGTAGCTAATGTAGTTGGGAACTGTCGCTTTTACTCCCGGTTTCAGGTGGGTTTCCCCCATCATGCATATGTCGATGGAGAACTCCTTCATGAGTTCTCGGAATTCGACCTCTTGATTAACAATGCCGTCTGCGTTAAAGACGCACATTGTCAGGCCTTGAATATTTGGTCGTCTATTCATGATGGGGTGTAGATACTACTGAGGAAGTCGCAGAGGGGAGCGACTGCTGGACTGTTGCCTGAAGGGCGACGAGGATCTGTGTGTTCTGCTTCTGGGCTTCCCTGAATTCCTTCATCATTTCCATGACGAGGTTCATGGTCTGCACCATTACGCCTAACAACTGATCCATGGGGGGAGAGTGTGTGTGGGGTTCCCTGGGCCTTCCTCCGTCATGGTGGACCTGGTCGTTGTTGCTGTGTGTTTCCCGGTGTTGTTCTCGTGATAGTGTCTGGTGTTGTGGTGGTTGGGCTATGCTTTCATGGTTCCTCGGTGGAGAAACCACTTCCGCATAAGTCGCCCTCGGTGTGTCCGGCCTTGGTTTTACCCAGGCCTTGTCCGTGTGTGTTGCCATGGTTTGTTTTCTTGTGTGTCTCTGTGGGTTTATGGTGTTTTGTTTGTGTGTGTGGGGGGCGGCCTTTGCGCCCTTTGCCTGTTGTGTGTGTCGTTTGTGGACCTCACAACCTTGGTATCCCGCCGTGTGGTTTTTGCCACACAGCGCGCACCTTATTTGTGGGTCCGTGTGGTGAAGTGTGCATGTTCTCGTGTCGTGGGCCTCGGCGCACTTCCTGCACCTTACTGGCATGGTGCAGTAGGCGGCGATGTGGTTAAGGCCCTGGCACCTGAAGCACTGCACCGTCTTGTTCTTACGGCGCAGCGGTTCGGTGGTGACAGGCACTGCCAGAACCATCTTTATCTCCCTTTTGTTCTGGGGGATGTCCGGGAGTGTGGCCTGGTAAAGTGGCCACTTACTGTTTATGTTGCCCATCTGTTGGACCCCCTTGACGACGTACCCCTGGGCAGTCAAATCTGTTTTGATTGCCTGGGGGGACACTCGTCTTGGGAGGTCTCGTATCACGATGTTTCTGTTCCTTGTTTTTGTTGTGGGGAACGTGTAGTGTGGTATGTTTTTATTTGTGAAAAGTGTTTTGACTGTTGTGTAGTGTTCTAGTGTGTGCAGTGTGATTTTTATTTTGTCTCCACCAGCAGGTTTTGCCTGGAAACTGCCTCCCCCGATTTCTGCCTTCAACAGCTCGAAGAGCTCCTCATAGCTGTGGGGAAACTCAGCAACAATCGGGGGGAGGTGGTGGGCGACTTGGTTCTGTGTTTGCGTTGTGGTGGTTTCTGTTGTCTCCGGCTCATCAGCAACCGCCTGAAATCTGTTCGGGGTGGGTTCCAATCCCCGGGCCGGCGGAAGCTTCGGCTGACGAAACGTTTTCTTCGCCAGCACGAAACCATCCGCATCCTGCCCGGTTACGTGGTTCCCTTCCAGTACCAGTGTTTCCTGGTCCCCTCCCAGTGCGACGACAGGTGCTGTCGGGGGCGCTGGCTCCTCAGAGGGTGTGGAAGCGGTTGGGGTGGGGGTGGTGGATACTTTCTTCCCCTTGGAGTGCTTCTCCTTCTTGTCCTTCCTTGCACGCCGCTGGTTGGATGTGGTGGACTTGAGTGGGGGGGATTTAAGGTATTTGGAGCGGGTGGAAGACTGAGACGAGGGGGTGGGTTTGGGGAGGATTTTTGTCGGCAGACGGGGCATCTGCTTGCCATTCTTCATGGACGTGAGAAATTCGGGAAGTGTGCCGGTGGCGTGGGCAAGCAGGAGCGGAGATAGGACGAGGTTAGGAGGGGCAGGATTGCAAGTACTGACAATATATTTTGTTGTCGGCGTACTGTGTGTGACTGCGTTTTTTGGTGTGTTTGCCATGTCCGGGGCGGAAAGTGGGGCTGCTGCCAGGGGGGTGCCAGTTACAGCCTTCGTTGGCACCGTTAGGTATTCCGGCTGCATTGCTGGCCCTACTGTATTTGTGGACGCGGAGGTCTGATCGGCGGCGGCGGAAACCTTCTCTGCGGTTCCGCGGCCGGCTCCCAGGTCCTGGCCCACATTTTCCCTAACCTTGGGGGGGGCAGAGCCTAGCTCTGCGGCAGCCGAAGTTCTCGAGACGGCCGACGACGCGGCCCGCGGCAACAACAAGACGCGCTTTTTGTCGACAGCGGTTGACCGCTTCGACCCCAAAGCACCACTGGAGCTAGACATCCCGCAGTTGGAAAAGGAAACACGACAATTCTGCTGTCGGGCGTCTCCAAAAAAAATATCCTGCCCGCCGTAATTCCTTACTGCAGACCTTGACTGGGTCCCGCCGATGCTTTGATAAAAGCAAAGCCGTAGATTCCCCTGGTGTGTCACCCGTACAAGCGGGGGCCTATGACTGACAGTGCGCGAGTCAGAGGAGCAAGCTCAACCCTTGACTGCCACTCAGCGAGTGCCGGCGCAGCCGGGGTGGGGGTGCTTTATGGGCTCGGGTGCGGCGGCCGGTTGCGCGCGCGCCCCATTGGTCGGCGGCCGCAACAGGGCGAGCTGGTAAAGGTGCGGCGGCGGCTGGCGGCGGGTGCCACTGTGTGGGGAGACGCTGACTAGAGCGGAGCGCTTGCTACTGGTGTTGCTGCTGCCGTACGTTGGTTGGAGATGCCGCCCAAGACTAGCGGGAAGGCCGCCAAGAAGGCTGGCAAGGCGCAGAAGAACATTTCGAAGGGCGACAAGAAGAAGAAGCGCAAGAGGAAGGAGAGCTATGCCATCTACATCTACAAGGTGCTGAAGCAGGTGCACCCTGACACGGGCATCTCGTCGAAGGCGATGAGCATCATGAACAGCTTCGTGAACGACATTTTCGAGCGCATTGCGGCCGAGGCTTCTCGCCTGGCGCACTACAACAAGCGCTCGACCATCACGTCCCGCGAGATCCAGACCGCTGTGCGGCTGTTGCTGCCTGGCGAGCTGGCCAAGCACGCCGTGAGCGAGGGCACGAAGGCGGTGACCAAGTACACGAGCTCCAAGTAAGGAGGTGGCTCTGGAATGGAAGGAAGGATGGAGAAGGCTCCTCCGTTGCGAGAGCGGCGAAACGGCCCTTTTCAGGGCCACCAACTTGCCTTTTGCGGGAAGGGCGGAATTGTTGTTGTTGTTGTTGTTTGTGTGGACGGCTGTGATGTATGTGTGCATTTTGATTGTGGGTGGGGGGGCGCGTCAAAGCGTGTTGCGCGGGGTACGGCCACGAGGTTGGTCGCCGTGGCGTGGAATGGTGGCACGCCTCGTTGGCGTGGTTTTTGACCCATTGGTGTTGTTGGGGTGTGTGTGTGTTTGTGTGTTACCCGTCTGCGAGGGGGGACAGTGCGATCGGCGACTTTTGTGTCACCGTAACGACGGCCGTTTGCGGGTTTGTTTTTTTGCACATCATACATGGCGAGGGTGAAATGTGAAATGTTTTTGTTTGGTTTGTTTTTGCCGCCCACTATTCCCTTTGCTGTACGCCGAGTTTGACAATGGTGCGACGTAACTGCAGCGTGGAGGTGTGTGAGTGACGTTGAAATGAACGTGCCATTAAGACGCATTGTTGTTGTATTGTACTGTACGTGTACGGCGACACGCACGATGATGTACCATTCGACTCTGATGTTTGATAGCCGTGTCTGACTGATTGCGTACGACGCACGCACACCGATGTCGTCATTCAAGATGCACGCTAGACGGCGGCGGCGGCGGCGGCGCCGGTCGTTTGTTTGGCGAATGTCTGTACACGTGTTTGTCTGTGTCCATCCGGTATGTATTTGTTTGTTTGTTTGAAAGTGTTTTGTGTGTCGGTGACGTGGTCCGATCCGTCGCCCCCTGAGTAACTGTCGATCGGCGCGATAGACCGGCGTCACGCAACTGAACCGAAGTCTTGGGCACACCCGTCATACTGTTGTACACCGTCGCGCTGAGAACGGTAACGAAAGGTTGACTCTGATCGGTCGAATGTCTGGGCAGAACGTGAGGAATGAGGCAAGAGTGCAAGGAGGGGGGGGCAAAAGAGAGAGGAAGGGAAAAAGGGGAGAAACGCATTCGTAGAGCAACGGAACGTTCCCGTGTCGGAGGCGTATTGGAGCCGCACTGAAATGCGTTTAACGGCGGCGCGGCTGCAAGTGTCTGCCGTGGTGAACGTTACCTTTGACGGCTGCATTGGGCTTTGCCTTTGCTTTCGCTTTCGCTTTCGCTTTCCCGGATGTACGTAACGTTTGTTGATATGGTTCTGAGGAAGAGTGTATGACAGTGCCGTGCCGTCCATGTTCGTGTGCCCTCCCATTGTGTGTATGCTATTGTCTGTGTACTTGAATGATGTATGTAGGTGTTAGTGGACATGTTTTACCAGTGGGGGGAAATGGATCGTCGATAGTTGCCGTCACTCTGTCACGGTCGAGATGACGCACCCTCCGTACAGAAAGGTGTCGAGAAAGTGAGTGTGTGTGTGTGTGTGTGTGTGTGTGTGTGCGTGCGTGCGTCCGTGAATTGGCAGTGTTTGGAGGTGGGCGTGCCCTGCATGTGGCCCGGAAAAGGCTGTTCGTTAGGCGGTAGTGTTGTGTGGACAGGGGAGGGGCATGCGTAACGCTGCTGGCATGGCATTTCGGGAGATGGGAGGGGGCAAACGAGGAAACGAGGAGCGGCGGCCAAAGACGGGACGGGGAGGGGCGCGGTGTGGGTGGCTTGCGCCTGTGCTCGGCGTTGTGGTTTGTGCAAAAGAGGAGGAGAAAAACAATGTGAGTTGCCAGGGAGGGGAGCGGTGTTGTGTTGTGGTTGTCGTGGTGTAGCCGCAGACGCGGCTGTCAGTGAACGTGGCGAGACGGACGGATGCGCGGAGGGGCGGGGGCGGGGGCGGCGCATTTCGCCGGTGCCGTGCCGTGCCGTGCCGTGCCTGAAAGCCGCGTGGTCGCTGTGTTGTTGGTGGCGTGGGGGCGAGGAGAGTACCGTACGGGTGTGCTTGTGCGCCGGAAATGGCACACTGCGCCCGCCCGTCTTGGAGGCTGATGGCTGTGGTGTGGAAATGGGGCGCGGTGATGTTGAAGCACAGAAAAGAAACCAAGAAAACGGAAGGCGTGATGCGGCGGTGGTGGTGAGAGCGGGAAAAACAAAACAAAAGAAAAAAAACAACAAAAAAAAAGAAGGAAAAACAACAAGAAACAAAAAAGAAAACAAAAAGTCTATCAATATTAAAATGTAAATGGAAATGGAAATGGACCCAGGTATAACCTCCCTGCACAAATAGCAGAGAGTCCGATGATAATAAAAATGTGCCAGAATGTTAACGTCCCTACAAAACAAACCCAACGATAATATTAATGAAAGAGTGAACCGTATGTAACATTGCAACAGACATAATGAAACCTGATAAATTGTATAAGGGCAGCAGCCGTTGACCTTTGGCCCTGTATTCAGAATAAAAAGAGCCAAAGATCGTTACCCCAATGAAAAAGACACTGAAACACGTATGTAACATAGTAGCGATGGCGAGACATTGTAGCATCTGTGACCAGAGAGTTTGCGCTGGACTGCGCGAGTGTTGCGAGCGGTTCTCAGTCAGTCAGTCAGTCTGTGTAGTTGAGGGCTGTACTCTGTCAGTAGTCGTCGCGTGCAGTACGCTAATAGTCGTCATGCAGAGCGGTCGGTCAGTAGTAGCAGCCGAGTGCGGTTGTGTGATGTAGGCGGTCGGCAACACTGGTCAAGATGGTGAATAAGGTATACTGTTAATTAATATAATCATTAGATAATGAGAAATTGTATTTATTGTAATTATGCTCCAACAAGTTCCCCAATAATAATTTTTATTTCAAAAGCATTTTTCAAACATTTAATCTTTTATTGAACTAAAGAGTTCGTTCCACTTCTTTGAAGAAAAATGTCACTAAAATCACAAAAAAAGAGAATATTATTATTTGCAATGCAGTTCCTCCAAGCGCTGCGCAACAACCAGAGCAGAAATGTGACATCCATTTATTCGGAGGTAAGACTTTAATTCCGATTGTTTTGCACAGGGCCAAAGACCGATATTTCGGTTTAATTGAAGTTTCTTGTCACTGAACGGACTTTTTTAAATGTTGTGTGAAGACTTTATATTTGAGTCAGATTGCGAATTGCACATTGTTGTTGCCATTTTCAATACCTCTCATTGTGGGCGAGGTTACAATTAGCGCAATGTCCATTAGCATCCGTAAATAACATTGTCCATTATTTTAAATATTGCTGGGAGGTTACAACACACACACAAAACAAAAAACAAAAAGAAACAAAAAATTGCATTTATATCCGCTCCTCGATTGTAGATACCCCTTACACAGCTGTGTGCAATGAATGAGTGCTGGCTGGTAATTAATTGCACTCCTTGGAGGGAAATGCCATAGGAAGTAGTCTTTAAAAAGTGAATGTTTTTCGTTAAGAGACAAAAGTTACTTTAGAAAAAAAGTAATAGTGGGGCTTGTGTTGTTGAACAAAATAAGTACAATGAACATACGTTATCAGATTTGCGCAATGCAGCGTCACACCACCTCTTGATTATAACACAATATACTATACATCGTCCCGAACCGTGACCAGAGTCGCGAGACGAGCAGAGCACGCCGCCGACGCCCGCTCAGTACAACCGTCCACCCGCTACTACTGTCGACCGACTACTACCTCTCCCGACTCGCGCTACAATATATATAACAACTGTTCCTGGCGACCCGGTGCGTGCCACTACTGTCGTCTGGCGCGGTCCAAGCGCCGACTAGCAGCGATAAAGAACTCTCTGGTCAGACAGAGATGCTGTCATGCCTCGCCATCGCTCTGGTAATGAATACATACGTGTTGCAGCGTGCGTACCACCGGAACACGCAGTGGCGGAGCCAAAGACTGTGTTGTCGAGGTCGAGTGCGAGTGGGAAGAGAGGCAGCGTCGGCACGGAGATGCAAGCGAGCGCGAGACGCACGGGGGCTGCGGCGTGGCGCGTTTGCGGTCGGCGCCTTTGGTGGCAACGGCCGGGACAAGCAGCGGTGTATGGTGTGGTGCGGGGCGGACAGGGGCGGCGGTGGACGGGGAGGAGGCGGCGCGACGACGGCATGGGGGCGAAAACGGGACGGGGGACGGCGGATGTTGAGAGGCGTCACGCGCGGACAGGACACAGACACAGAGACACACAGAGTGGAAAGGGAGGGTGCGCGGTAGTAGTTGGGAATGTGCGTACCGTGCGGGATGGGAGTGGGCGAGGAACACGGTCGTGGCCCCTGTTTTGGGTGCGTGTGATGACGTCGGTGTGTTGTGGGAAGGGAAGGTGCTGTGGCGGCGGCGCGTAATGGGCGTAGGCCGAAAAGAGAAAGGAACGTGGGCAGTGTGTTGGCAAGCGTCGGTTCGACTGCGACGTTGATGGGCAGGGCAGGGCAAGGTTAATGGTGGTAGGAGTAGGCGTGTGGGCGCAAAAAATCTGCCGCTGCAGGCGGTGCCGTAACCGCCATGGCGGGAAGGAGAGAGGGCCAAAGAAAGAAAGAAAGAAGAAAAAAAAGGAGGGGGGGGGGCGAAAGTGGAGAGGCGGTGGTGTGAGAAGGGCGGGGGCGGAAGGAAGGCAGGAAGGACAAGAGGCGAGGCGACGGCTTGCTTTGTGTATCGGTCGGTCTCTGGCTATGCTTCGTTTTCTGCAGCAGGGTCGGTGCGCGGCGTGGCTCGCGGCAGTGGGAACGCCTGGTGGCTGGACGGCCAGCAATGCGGTTGGATGGGCGGCCACAGCACCGCACCTGTGCCCGAGGAGGAGACGCTGGCGGCGGGCCCTGAGGTGAGGCCGGCTCGGCTGGGGCTGTGGATGTGTAGGTGTGCGCCGCTGCTGCAACAACGAGTAAAACGCGAGAAGAAGGGATGGCGGTAGAGAGGAAAAAAAAAAAAAAGGTCGTGTTGTGTTGATGCGCAGGCAGACGCGTACAGAGGGACGAGCCCGGTCTGCAGCAGGGTGTGGCCGTGCCGAGTGCAGAGCAGCGGCGGCTCGGTTCGGTTCGGCCCGGCCCGGCGGGCCGCGCTGTTGTCGCGGACGTGAGCGCCCCCTGGCGGGTGGCCGGAGGCGGCGCGGCGTGTTGGACGTGTGGCTGGTGGCAGTGCACAATTTGCGAGTGGCTGGCGGTGTGGTGTGGCGGTTGGCGCGTCGGGCGGCGGAGAGGTATGTGTTGCGGGCGCCCTTTGCTGCGCTGCGTCGTTGCGTGTGCCGTACAGGGCGGGCGCTTGTCGACTGTGTGGGCGGTGTGGCGAATTGGCGTGAAACGGCTGCCGAGAGGTGTGTGGTAGCGAGCCGGTCGGTGGTGTCAGTGCGAAGGGGAATGTGCGTGCGTTTGGCGGTTTCGGTGTGCTTTTTGCGGCGTGAGAGTGGGAATTAGTGGGGCCGGCTGTTGTGTTGGTTCCTTGTGTCTTGTGTCGCGTAGCTTGATGGCAACGTGGAAGGACGCCGGTTTCGTTTCGAGCCTTGCGTGTGGTTGTCGACGTTGACTGGTTGGCGTGTGCCGATGCACGTGCATGTGTGGGTCGCGAGTGCGTTTTTGGCTGGCTGTGTGTGTGTGTGTGTGTGTGTTTTGGGGGGGAAGGGGGAGGCGGTGGTGAAAGTGCAGTCGTTGCCACGGGCGTCGTCGGGTGGGGCTGGGGCTGTGCGTCGTGGCGGAAAGGTGGTAGGTTGCGGGAAGCGAGCCCGTCGTTGACGGTGTCGCGTGAGTTGTGAATCGAGTGGGGCGCGGGGCGCGGGACAGGAGCAGCGTGCCGCTGCGTCGTGGTCGTCAGCAGAGGCTGTGCGTGTGCTTGTCCTTTTTGTGGGCGGTTCGTGCGAGGCGTTTTTGTTTTGTGTTGCCCTAGTTGTTAGTTTATTTTGTTTGTGTTTGTTATTTTGAGACGACGACTGGTTGGTGGCGTGCGCGCGAAGTGGCGGTGTGCGCTTCCCGTGTCGTTTGTGTTGTTTGGTTTTTTTGTTTTTGTGTGTTTTTTTTTTTTTTTTTTTTGCACTGGGCCCCGGTGGGTGGGTGCGTGTGTGTCGATTGCCGGCTGGCGAGAGGTGCGCCATCGGCGGGGTGGGTCGCCGGCACAAGTAGAGGCGGCGGCGTTGTTGCTGTTGTTGTGTGGTGTTTGTTTTGTTCGGCTGTGTCGGCGAGCTGTGTTGCGGTGCGTGTGAATGGTGGTGCAAAAGTGCTGGCGTTGGGGCTGCGACTGCGACGGCGGCGAGCCGCGGGCGCGCCATTGATAGTGATGTTGTGAACAGCGGCTGTGTACGGTAGTGGTGTTGTTGTAGCACGACGTGCATCCGGGCCGGCGCGGAAAGCGCAGTTGCGGGCGGTTGCCCTTCGGTGCCAGCCATGTCGCGTGAGCGGCGGGTTGCTCTGGTGTCGACACGTGGTGCTCTGGGTTGTTGTGTGGTGCCCTTTGGCCGGTGGGGGTGGTTCGCGTGTGTCTCGTTCGCGCTCGGTGTCTGGTCGTGGTCGTGGTCGTGCTGCTCCCCCGTCTGTCGGCGGTTTCCGACGTCGTCTGTACGTTTTTGTTCGTTTGCGGCGTGCCTGCCGACGTCGTCCCGTCGCGACCTTTCAACCGAAAGTGTGGCGCCCGAAGGTGAACGAACGTAACCCTGACCTCGGCGCTTTACGCTGAGCCGAGCGAACCGAACCGAACCTAACGTGTGGTGTGGCGAGGTGAGCTCAGCCTGTGAGCCCCTAACGTCTACGTAAGGTAAGCTGTCCGGCTCACGCCTCACGTTTGAACGCTTTTGTAACCTACGTTTGACGCTTCTTAACCTAGCACTGACCCCTTAACCTAACGTGTAACCTAACCTAACCTAACCTAACCTAACCTAACCTAACCTAACCTAACCTCTGACGCCTGACGTGTTTGAATGCTTAACCTAAGTTTGACGCTTAACCTAACCCAAGTCCCCTTAACCTAACCCACGTCCACCTAACCTAACCTAACGTAGACGTGTAAACGTAATGTGTAACGCGTAACGTGTAAGGTCGGCTGTCGTGTGTGCTTGACGGCAGATTGGGTTGGTCTGTAGATTCGGATTGCGGTTTGCCTCGGTCGAGGGGTTGGGTCGGAAGCGGCGAGGGGCGGCGGCGCCTGTTGCGCAGGCGGCGTCCGTTTGCGGCGGGCAATTGTTGAGAAACGGCTGTGAATGTTGGCGGGCGAGAGGAGGAGGACGGCGCGCGATGTGGCCCGACGGCTGCGGGCCGATCGGGAAACGGCGGGAGGGCGACGGAAGGCGATGGGGCGGCGGAGGCGCGTTTGCACGGCCGTCATCGCCGCACGCCTCGGCTTGTGTGGCTGTGGCGCCGGCCGCGCTGGCCGGGCTGCCGCGGCGACGGTGTGGGAGTTTTGCCGAAGGTTTGGCCATTGTGGCGGGTCGTCGGCTGGGGCTGTGGGGGCGGCATTTGGGCGGGGGCGGCGATTCTCGGCGGGCCGACCCAGGCTGTAGCGCGCGGTAGCTGCAGTTTGGCCGTGGTTTGCGGCGCTGCCGTGGCGACTGGTTGGCGACTGTGGTGTGGCTGTGTGTAGCCCCATCCTCGGTGGTTTGAAAGGCGCGGGCGGTTGTGGCGCAGGTTTGGGGCTGCTCCGCACAGGCTGTCGGACGTTGGGCGGTAGCAAGCGCGGGAGGCGCGGCGCGGCGGCGCGCAGAGTGGCGGCCGCTCTCTCGGCCGTCCGCGCCCGCCCGCGACACTGGCTGGGCCTTGTGATTCTCTGCTCTTGTGCTTGCGTGCCTGCCGTCCCGCTCGCTCTCGCTGTGTGTTACGCGCGTCGTCGAAATGGCAGATCAGGCGGCTACGAACGAGACTGCTGCGGCACCCGCCGCCACCGGCACTACGAAGAAGGCCAAGTCTGCGTCGTCTGCGAAGAAGCCGCGCGCCAAGCCTGCGCACCCGCGCACCTCTGAGATGGTGACGGCCGCCATCAAGAGTCTGAAGGAGCGCGGCGGGTCGTCGCTGCAGGCGATCAAGAAGTACATAGCCGCGCACTACAAGCTGGACGCGGAGAAGCTGGCGCCGTTTATCAAGAAGTACCTCAAGTCGGCCGTCGTGGCGGGCGAGCTGGTGCAGACGAAGGGGAAGGGCGCGTCCGGCTCGTTCAAGCTTGCCGGCGCCGGCGGCGGGGGGGCGGCCGAGGGCGGCAAGGCTCGTGCTGGCGGTGCCAAGAAGAAGCGCGCCGCTCCGGCCAGCAAGGAGAAGAAGGGCGCCCGTGCGGCCGGCGCAAAGAAGGCTGGTGGCGTGAAGGCGGCGACCGGTCGGAAGGCGGGCGCCGCCAAGAAGGCGTCTGCGGCGTCGGCCGCTCCCGCGGGTGCGAAGAAGGCGGCTGCGGCCAAGCCGGCCAAGGCCAAGTCGCCGTCGAAGGCGAAGAAGGCCGCCAAGGTTCCGACGAAGAAGCCGAAGGCGCCGCGCCCGAAGAAGGCGACGACGCCGTCTAAGGCGAAGGCTTCGCCCAAGAAGAAGAAGTAGAGTAGAGGAGAAAGAGATGGGAAAGGAAGGGTTTGGCGCTTGACTCCGTCGTCCCCACCCCCCGTCGTCGTCTAGTGGCGCGCAAGAGACGCGCGGCCCAAAACGGCCCTTCTCAGGGCCATCAAAGCACGTCGGGGAAGGTTTTGATTGTCGTGTTGCGTTTGGTGTGGGTGTCTGTCTGGCGTTTCTGTATGCCCGTGGGGATGCTGTTTGCGTGCCGTGGTGGTTGGATTGCGGGGGTCGGTGGCGGGTGTGGGCGGCGGTAGCGGTAAGCGGTGTTGTTGTTGTTGTTGTTGTCGTGGTTGATTGTCGCCGTGTTTGTTTTGTGGCGGCGGCCGACGGTTGGTTTTCTGTCACGTTGTTTTGTTTGAATACGTTGGTTGGCTTGCCTGCGTTCGTTCTTCTCGGATGTCTGTCTTGTCGAGTCGTGTCTGGTCTTTGTTTTGTTCCTTTGTGTGTGTGTGTGTTATGTTTTGCAACGGGGGGGCACGTTGAGATGCGGAAGGAGTCGGCGGGG
This sequence comes from Schistocerca americana, assembly GCF_021461395.2. Classification (NCBI taxonomy): domain Eukaryota; kingdom Metazoa; phylum Arthropoda; class Insecta; order Orthoptera; family Acrididae; genus Schistocerca; species Schistocerca americana. Next base: position 32,272 of record NW_025726534.1, read on the forward strand.
ATTTCGGTGGCGTGTAGAGCGAGCGAGCGCGCCTGCCTGGCCGTTGGCCGTCGGAGTGGAGTGCGGGTTTTTTTTGTTTTCGAAACGAAAGCGGCGGCCGGCCAGCCACCCGTGCGGTGTGACGTCGGCCGTTGGGTATTGTGCGCTTTGAGCGCCGGGGAGGGATGATGTGTGATTGTTGCGCGCTGCTAGCAGGCAGGCAGAGTGAGCGGGTGTGGCGGACGGACGGGAAGTGGTGGTTTTTGTTTTTGGGTTGCGGGGCGAGAGGCAGGCGACCGACAAAGTTTGCTCGCGACGGAGAGATGTTAGTGGCCCTGAAAAGGGCCGTTTTTGTTTGTGCGGTGCGGTGCCGCGGCGCGGTTTAGGCGCGCTCGCCGCGGATGCGGCGCGCGAGCTGGATGTCCTTGGGCATGATGGTGACGCGCTTGGCGTGGATTGCGCACAGGTTGGTGTCTTCGAAGAGGCCGACGAGGTAGGCCTCGCTGGCCTCCTGCAGGGCCATGACTGCGGAGCTCTGGAAGCGCAGGTCGGTCTTGAAGTCCTGGGCGATCTCGCGCACTAGGCGCTGGAATGGCAGCTTGCGGATGAGCAGCTCTGTGCTCTTCTGGTAGCGCCTGATTTCTCGCAGGGCGACGGTGCCCGGCCTGTAGCGGTGGGGCTTCTTGACGCCTCCGGTGGCGGGCGCGCTCTTCCTCGCCGCCTTGGTGGCGAGCTGTTTGCGCGGCGCCTTTCCGCCGGTGGACTTGCGGGCCGTTTGCTTTGTGCGGGCCATGGCGGTAGCGGTAGCGGTAGCGGAGCGGCGTGCGTGGAGGTTAGGTGCGGCGCGGCGTCCGGTGCTGCCTTGACAACGGGCCCGCGCGCCTCCGTGCTGCGCTTATATGCCCTCGGTTGCGCGTGGTGGGGGGAGGGCGGGCCAGAGTCTATATAGGGGGGCGGCGGGCGCGCTGGGCGCAGACCGTAGCCGACTCGCCAGCCGCTGCAGCTGCTGTTTGTGCACGTTTTGCTTTGCCCGAGGAAGGAAGGATGACAGGCCGCGGCAAGGGAGGAAAGGGGCTCGGCAAGGGTGGCGCCAAGCGGCACCGCAAGGTGTTGCGCGACAACATCCAGGGCATCACGAAGCCCGCCATCCGCCGCCTGGCTCGCAGGGGCGGCGTGAAGCGCATCTCTGGTCTGATCTACGAGGAGACCCGCGGGGTGCTGAAGGTGTTCCTGGAGAACGTGATCCGCGACGCGGTGACGTACACTGAGCACGCCAAGCGCAAGACTGTGACGGCCATGGACGTGGTGTACGCCCTGAAGAGGCAGGGGCGCACCCTGTACGGTTTCGGCGGTTAGGCTGCGTCGCAGCGGGCGCTGGCCTTCCCGCGGCCGTGCTTGTGGGTGGGAGAGACTAGAAAACGGCCCTTTTCAGGGCCACCACACTGTTCGGAAGTTGAAAAGTGCGAAAGAGTCTGTGTTGTTGCTGCGTGTGTGCGCGCTGTGTTGTTTGTTTGTTTGTTTCTTTCTTTCCGTTTGAGCGACGTGATGTGACTGGGAGGGGAGAAGGAAAGGAAACGTGTCATGTGGCTGGCTGTGTGTGGAGCTGCTTCGTTTGTGTGTTTGTTATTGTGTGTCTTTGTATCGATCGCGACGGAGATGGCGGGCGGGCTGTGTGTTGTTGTGCGAGAGGCGGTGATTATTTGCTTGCGTGGTTTGTCTCTGTGTGTTTGTTTGCGGCGGCGTTGGGGTTTCCGAGGCAAGGCGTGTGGGCATAGGCGGCCGGATCAGCTGTTTCGTTCGTGTCGACGGCCGTTGCGCGCGGGAGTGGAGGGCGGTGTGTCGACACGCCTCCCTTTAACAATGGTCATTATTGCTGCCGTTGTCGGTTTGGAAGGCGACTGCGACGGTGCAAAATGTGTGCGTGTGTGTGTGTGTTGGGCCACACGGGCTGTGTGGACGACAAGATGGCGGACGTGCGCCGGCGGCGGCTGTGCTGTGACAGTGCAAAGTTAAAACAAAACAAGGTGCGGCGAGGACGACTGAAATTTTGCTTTGGACGTAGGTTTGTGTGGTGGCCCTGAAAAGGGCCGATTGTTGTGGGCCGAGCCGGCAAAGCGCGTTGCGTGCAGGGGAGCACGCGGCGCTGCGATTGCCTGGCCTCCTTTAGGCCTTCTTCTCGGTCTTCTTTGGCAGCAGGACGGCCTGGATGTTGGGCAGGACACCACCCTGTGCGATGGTGACGCCCGACAGGAGCTTGTTGAGCTCCTCGTCGTTGCGGATGGCAAGCTGCAGGTGGCGCGGGATGATGCGCGTCTTCTTGTTGTCGCGGGCCGCGTTTCCGGCCAGCTCGAGCACCTCAGCCGCGAGGTACTCCATGACGGCGGCGAGGTAGACGGGCGCCCCGGCGCCGACGCGCTCTGCGTAGTTTCCCTTGCGCAGGAGGCGGTGGATTCTGCCGACCGGGAACTGGAGCCCAGCCCTGCTTGAGCGGGACTTTGACTTGCCCTTGACTTTGCCTCCCTTTCCGCGTCCGGACATGGCGATGGGCTAGCGACGGTGCACACGAAACGGAAACGAAAACGACCGGTGCGAGCGGCAGCGAGTCGAGCAGCGGAGTGCGTGCCGGCGCAGCCGGGGTGGGGGTGCTTTATGGGCTCGGGTGCGGCGGCCGGTTGCGCGCGCGCCCCATTGGTCGGCGGCCGCAACAGGGCGAGCTGGTAAAGGTGCGGCGGCGGCTGGCGGCGGGTGCCACTGTGTGGGGAGACGCTGACTAGAGCGGAGCGCTTGCTACTGGTGTTGCTGCTGCCGTACGTTGGTTGGAGATGCCGCCCAAGACTAGCGGGAAGGCCGCCAAGAAGGCTGGCAAGGCGCAGAAGAACATTTCGAAGGGCGACAAGAAGAAGAAGCGCAAGAGGAAGGAGAGCTATGCCATCTACATCTACAAGGTGCTGAAGCAGGTGCACCCTGACACGGGCATCTCGTCGAAGGCGATGAGCATCATGAACAGCTTCGTGAACGACATTTTCGAGCGCATTGCGGCCGAGGCTTCTCGCCTGGCGCACTACAACAAGCGCTCGACCATCACGTCCCGCGAGATCCAGACCGCTGTGCGGCTGTTGCTGCCTGGCGAGCTGGCCAAGCACGCCGTGAGCGAGGGCACGAAGGCGGTGACCAAGTACACGAGCTCCAAGTAAGGAGGTGGCTCTGGAATGGAAGGAAGGATGGAGAAGGCTCCTCCGTTGCGAGAGCGGCGAAACGGCCCTTTTCAGGGCCACCAACTTGCCTTTTGCGGGAAGGGCGGAATTGTTGTTGTTGTTGTTGTTTGTGTGGACGGCTGTGATGTATGTGTGCATTTTGATTGTGGGTGGGGGGGCGCGTCAAAGCGTGTTGCGCGGGGTACGGCCACGAGGTTGGTCGCCGTGGCGTGGAATGGTGGCACGCCTCGTTGGCGTGGTTTTTGACCCATTGGTGTTGTTGGGGTGTGTGTGTGTTTGTGTGTTACCCGTCTGCGAGGGGGGACAGTGCGATCGGCGACTTTTGTGTCACCGTAACGACGGCCGTTTGCGGGTTTGTTTTTTTGCACATCATACATGGCGAGGGTGAAATGTGAAATGTTTTTGTTTGGTTTGTTTTTGCCGCCCACTATTCCCTTTGCTGTACGCCGAGTTTGACAATGGTGCGACGTAACTGCAGCGTGGAGGTGTGTGAGTGACGTTGAAATGAACGTGCCATTAAGACGCATTGTTGTTGTATTGTACTGTACGTGTACGGCGACACGCACGATGATGTACCATTCGACTCTGATGTTTGATAGCCGTGTCTGACTGATTGCGTACGACGCACGCACGCCGATGTCGTCATTCAAGATGCACGCTAGACGGCGGCGGCGGCGGCGGCGCCGGTCGTTTGTTTGGCGAATGTCTGTACACGTGTTTGTCTGTGTCCATCCGGTATGTATTTGTTTGTTTGTTTGAAAGTGTTTTGTGTGTCGGTGACGTGGTCCGATCCGTCGCCCCCTGAGTAACTGTCGATCGGCGCGATAGACCGGCGTCACGCAACTGAACCGAAGTCTTGGGCACACCCGTCATACTGTTGTACACCGTCGCGCTGAGAACGGTAACGAAAGGTTGACTCTGATCGGTCGAATGTCTGGGCAGAACGTGAGGAATGAGGCAAGAGTGCAAGGAGGGGGGGGCAAAAGAGAGAGGAAGGGAAAAAGGGGAGAAACGCATTCGTAGAGCAACGGAACGTTCCCGTGTCGGAGGCGTATTGGAGCCGCACTGAAATGCGTTTAACGGCGGCGCGGCTGCAAGTGTCTGCCGTGGTGAACGTTACCTTTGACGGCTGCATTGGGCTTTGCCTTTGCTTTCGCTTTCGCTTTCGCTTTCCCGGATGTACGTAACGTTTGTTGATATGGTTCTGAGGAAGAGTGTATGACAGTGCCGTGCCGTCCATGTTCGTGTGCCCTCCCATTGTGTGTATGCTATTGTCTGTGTACTTGAATGATGTATGTAGGTGTTAGTGGACATGTTTTACCAGTGGGGGGAAATGGATCGTCGATAGTTGCCGTCACTCTGTCACGGTCGAGATGACGCACCCTCCGTACAGAAAGGTGTCGAGAAAGTGAGTGTGTGTGTGTGTGTGTGTGTGTGTGTGTGCGTGCGTGCGTCCGTGAATTGGCAGTGTTTGGAGGTGGGCGTGCCCTGCATGTGGCCCGGAAAAGGCTGTTCGTTAGGCGGTAGTGTTGTGTGGACAGGGGAGGGGCATGCGTAACGCTGCTGGCATGGCATTTCGGGAGATGGGAGGGGGCAAACGAGGAAACGAGGAGCGGCGGCCAAAGACGGGACGGGGAGGGGCGCGGTGTGGGTGGCTTGCGCCTGTGCTCGGCGTTGTGGTTTGTGCAAAAGAGGAGGAGAAAAACAATGTGAGTTGCCAGGGAGGGGAGCGGTGTTGTGTTGTGGTTGTCGTGGTGTAGCCGCAGACGCGGCTGTCAGTGAACGTGGCGAGACGGACGGATGCGCGGAGGGGCGGGGGCGGGGGCGGCGCATTTCGCCGGTGCCGTGCCGTGCCGTGCCGTGCCTGAAAGCCGCGTGGTCGCTGTGTTGTTGGTGGCGTGGGGGCGAGGAGAGTACCGTACGGGTGTGCTTGTGCGCCGGAAATGGCACACTGCGCCCGCCCGTCTTGGAGGCTGATGGCTGTGGTGTGGAAATGGGGCGCGGTGATGTTGAAGCACAGAAAAGAAACCAAGAAAACGGAAGGCGTGATGCGGCGGTGGTGGTGAGAGCGGGAAAAACAAAACAAAAGAAAAAAAACAACAAAAAAAAAGAAGGAAAAACAACAAGAAACAAAAAAGAAAACAAAAAGTCTATCAATATTAAAATGTAAATGGAAATGGAAATGGACCCAGGTATAACCTCCCTGCACAAATAGCAGAGAGTCCGATGATAATAAAAATGTGCCAGAATGTTAACGTCCCTACAAAACAAACCCAACGATAATATTAATGAAAGAGTGAACCGTATGTAACATTGCAACAGACATAATGAAACCTGATAAATTGTATAAGGGCAGCAGCCGTTGACCTTTGGCCCTGTATTCAGAATAAAAAGAGCCAAAGATCGTTACCCCAATGAAAAAGACACTGAAACACGTATGTAACATAGTAGCGATGGCGAGACATTGTAGCATCTGTGACCAGAGAGTTTGCGCTGGACTGCGCGAGTGTTGCGAGCGGTTCTCAGTCAGTCAGTCAGTCTGTGTAGTTGAGGGCTGTACTCTGTCAGTAGTCGTCGCGTGCAGTACGCTAATAGTCGTCATGCAGAGCGGTCGGTCAGTAGTAGCAGCCGAGTGCGGTTGTGTGATGTAGGCGGTCGGCAACACTGGTCAAGATGGTGAATAAGGTATACTGTTAATTAATATAATCATTAGATAATGAGAAATTGTATTTATTGTAATTATGCTCCAACAAGTTCCCCAATAATAATTTTTATTTCAAAAGCATTTTTCAAACATTTAATCTTTTATTGAACTAAAGAGTTCGTTCCACTTCTTTGAAGAAAAATGTCACTAAAATCACAAAAAAAGAGAATATTATTATTTGCAATGCAGTTCCTCCAAGCGCTGCGCAACAACCAGAGCAGAAATGTGACATCCATTTATTCGGAGGTAAGACTTTAATTCCGATTGTTTTGCACAGGGCCAAAGACCGATATTTCGGTTTAATTGAAGTTTCTTGTCACTGAACGGACTTTTTTAAATGTTGTGTGAAGACTTTATATTTGAGTCAGATTGCGAATTGCACATTGTTGTTGCCATTTTCAATACCTCTCATTGTGGGCGAGGTTACAATTAGCGCAATGTCCATTAGCATCCGTAAATAACATTGTCCATTATTTTAAATATTGCTGGGAGGTTACAACACACACACAAAACAAAAAACAAAAAGAAACAAAAAATTGCATTTATATCCGCTCCTCGATTGTAGATACCCCTTACACAGCTGTGTGCAATGAATGAGTGCTGGCTGGTAATTAATTGCACTCCTTGGAGGGAAATGCCATAGGAAGTAGTCTTTAAAAAGTGAATGTTTTTCGTTAAGAGACAAAAGTTACTTTAGAAAAAAAGTAATAGTGGGGCTTGTGTTGTTGAACAAAATAAGTACAATGAACATACGTTATCAGATTTGCGCAATGCAGCGTCACACCACCTCTTGATTATAACACAATATACTATACATCGTCCCGAACCGTGACCAGAGTCGCGAGACGAGCAGAGCACGCCGCCGACGCCCGCTCAGTACAACCGTCCACCCGCTACTACTGTCGACCGACTACTACCTCTCCCGACTCGCGCTACAATATATATAACAACTGTTCCTGGCGACCCGGTGCGTGCCACTACTGTCGTCTGGCGCGGTCCAAGCGCCGACTAGCAGCGATAAAGAACTCTCTGGTCAGACAGAGATGCTGTCATGCCTCGCCATCGCTCTGGTAATGAATACATACGTGTTGCAGCGTGCGTACCACCGGAACACGCAGTGGCGGAGCCAAAGACTGTGTTGTCGAGGTCGAGTGCGAGTGGGAAGAGAGGCAGCGTCGGCACGGAGATGCAAGCGAGCGCGAGACGCACGGGGGCTGCGGCGTGGCGCGTTTGCGGTCGGCGCCTTTGGTGGCAACGGCCGGGACAAGCAGCGGTGTATGGTGTGGTGCGGGGCGGACAGGGGCGGCGGTGGACGGGGAGGAGGCGGCGCGACGACGGCATGGGGGCGAAAACGGGACGGGGGACGGCGGATGTTGAGAGGCGTCACGCGCGGACAGGACACAGACACAGAGACACACAGAGTGGAAAGGGAGGGTGCGCGGTAGTAGTTGGGAATGTGCGTACCGTGCGGGATGGGAGTGGGCGAGGAACACGGTCGTGGCCCCTGTTTTGGGTGCGTGTGATGACGTCGGTGTGTTGTGGGAAGGGAAGGTGCTGTGGCGGCGGCGCGTAATGGGCGTAGGCCGAAAAGAGAAAGGAACGTGGGCAGTGTGTTGGCAAGCGTCGGTTCGACTGCGACGTTGATGGGCAGGGCAGGGCAAGGTTAATGGTGGTAGGAGTAGGCGTGTGGGCGCAAAAAATCTGCCGCTGCAGGCGGTGCCGTAACCGCCATGGCGGGAAGGAGAGAGGGCCAAAGAAAGAAAGAAAGAAGAAAAAAAAGGAGGGGGGGGGGGGGCGAAAGTGGAGAGGCGGTGGTGTGAGAAGGGCGGGGGCGGAAGGAAGGCAGGAAGGACAAGAGGCGAGGCGACGGCTTGCTTTGTGTATCGGTCGGTCTCTGGCTATGCTTCGTTTTCTGCAGCAGGGTCGGTGCGCGGCGTGGCTCGCGGCAGTGGGAACGCCTGGTGGCTGGACGGCCAGCAATGCGGTTGGATGGGCGGCCACAGCACCGCACCTGTGCCCGAGGAGGAGACGCTGGCGGCGGGCCCTGAGGTGAGGCCGGCTCGGCTGGGGCTGTGGATGTGTAGGTGTGCGCCGCTGCTGCAACAACGAGTAAAACGCGAGAAGAAGGGATGGCGGTAGAGAGGAAAAAAAAAAAAAAGGTCGTGTTGTGTTGATGCGCAGGCAGACGCGTACAGAGGGACGAGCCCGGTCTGCAGCAGGGTGTGGCCGTGCCGAGTGCAGAGCAGCGGCGGCTCGGTTCGGTTCGGCCCGGCCCGGCGGGCCGCGCTGTTGTCGCGGACGTGAGCGCCCCCTGGCGGGTGGCCGGAGGCGGCGCGGCGTGTTGGACGTGTGGCTGGTGGCAGTGCACAATTTGCGAGTGGCTGGCGGTGTGGTGTGGCGGTTGGCGCGTCGGGCGGCGGAGAGGTATGTGTTGCGGGCGCCCTTTGCTGCGCTGCGTCGTTGCGTGTGCCGTACAGGGCGGGCGCTTGTCGACTGTGTGGGCGGTGTGGCGAATTGGCGTGAAACGGCTGCCGAGAGGTGTGTGGTAGCGAGCCGGTCGGTGGTGTCAGTGCGAAGGGGAATGTGCGTGCGTTTGGCGGTTTCGGTGTGCTTTTTGCGGCGTGAGAGTGGGAATTAGTGGGGCCGGCTGTTGTGTTGGTTCCTTGTGTCTTGTGTCGCGTAGCTTGATGGCAACGTGGAAGGACGCCGGTTTCGTTTCGAGCCTTGCGTGTGGTTGTCGACGTTGACTGGTTGGCGTGTGCCGATGCACGTGCATGTGTGGGTCGCGAGTGCGTTTTTGGCTGGCTGTGTGTGTGTGTGTGTGTGTGTTTTGGGGGGGAAGGGGGAGGCGGTGGTGAAAGTGCAGTCGTTGCCACGGGCGTCGTCGGGTGGGGCTGGGGCTGTGCGTCGTGGCGGAAAGGTGGTAGGTTGCGGGAAGCGAGCCCGTCGTTGACGGTGTCGCGTGAGTTGTGAATCGAGTGGGGCGCGGGGCGCGGGACAGGAGCAGCGTGCCGCTGCGTCGTGGTCGTCAGCAGAGGCTGTGCGTGTGCTTGTCCTTTTTGTGGGCGGTTCGTGCGAGGCGTTTTTGTTTTGTGTTGCCCTAGTTGTTAGTTTATTTTGTTTGTGTTTGTTATTTTGAGACGACGACTGGTTGGTGGCGTGCGCGCGAAGTGGCGGTGTGCGCTTCCCGTGTCGTTTGTGTTGTTTGGTTTTTTTGTTTTTGTGTGTTTTTTTTTTTTTTTTTTTTGCACTGGGCCCCGGTGGGTGGGTGCGTGTGTGTCGATTGCCGGCTGGCGAGAGGTGCGCCATCGGCGGGGTGGGTCGCCGGCACAAGTAGAGGCGGCGGCGTTGTTGCTGTTGTTGTGTGGTGTTTGTTTTGTTCGGCTGTGTCGGCGAGCTGTGTTGCGGTGCGTGTGAATGGTGGTGCAAAAGTGCTGGCGTTGGGGCTGCGACTGCGACGGCGGCGAGCCGCGGGCGCGCCATTGATAGTGATGTTGTGAACAGCGGCTGTGTACGGTAGTGGTGTTGTTGTAGCACGACGTGCATCCGGGCCGGCGCGGAAAGCGCAGTTGCGGGCGGTTGCCCTTCGGTGCCAGCCATGTCGCGTGAGCGGCGGGTTGCTCTGGTGTCGACACGTGGTGCTCTGGGTTGTTGTGTGGTGCCCTTTGGCCGGTGGGGGTGGTTCGCGTGTGTCTCGTTCGCGCTCGGTGTCTGGTCGTGGTCGTGGTCGTGCTGCTCCCCCGTCTGTCGGCGGTTTCCGACGTCGTCTGTACGTTTTTGTTCGTTTGCGGCGTGCCTGCCGACGTCGTCCCGTCGCGACCTTTCAACCGAAAGTGTGGCGCCCGAAGGTGAACGAACGTAACCCTGACCTCGGCGCTTTACGCTGAGCCGAGCGAACCGAACCGAACCTAACGTGTGGTGTGGCGAGGTGAGCTCAGCCTGTGAGCCCCTAACGTCTACGTAAGGTAAGCTGTCCGGCTCACGCCTCACGTTTGAACGCTTTTGTAACCTACGTTTGACGCTTCTTAACCTAGCACTGACCCCTTAACCTAACGTGTAACCTAACCTAACCTAACCTAACCTAACCTAACCTAACCTAACCTAACCTCTGACGCCTGACGTGTTTGAATGCTTAACCTAAGTTTGACGCTTAACCTAACCCAAGTCCCCTTAACCTAACCCACGTCCACCTAACCTAACCTAACGTAGACGTGTAAACGTAATGTGTAACGCGTAACGTGTAAGGTCGGCTGTCGTGTGTGCTTGACGGCAGATTGGGTTGGTCTGTAGATTCGGATTGCGGTTTGCCTCGGTCGAGGGGTTGGGTCGGAAGCGGCGAGGGGCGGCGGCGCCTGTTGCGCAGGCGGCGTCCGTTTGCGGCGGGCAATTGTTGAGAAACGGCTGTGAATGTTGGCGGGCGAGAGGAGGAGGACGGCGCGCGATGTGGCCCGACGGCTGCGGGCCGATCGGGAAACGGCGGGAGGGCGACGGAAGGCGATGGGGCGGCGGAGGCGCGTTTGCACGGCCGTCATCGCCGCACGCCTCGGCTTGTGTGGCTGTGGCGCCGGCCGCGCTGGCCGGGCTGCCGCGGCGACGGTGTGGGAGTTTTGCCGAAGGTTTGGCCATTGTGGCGGGTCGTCGGCTGGGGCTGTGGGGGCGGCATTTGGGCGGGGGCGGCGATTCTCGGCGGGCCGACCCAGGCTGTAGCGCGCGGTAGCTGCAGTTTGGCCGTGGTTTGCGGCGCTGCCGTGGCGACTGGTTGGCGACTGTGGTGTGGCTGTGTGTAGCCCCATCCTCGGTGGTTTGAAAGGCGCGGGCGGTTGTGGCGCAGGTTTGGGGCTGCTCCGCACAGGCTGTCGGACGTTGGGCGGTAGCAAGCGCGGGAGGCGCGGCGCGGCGGCGCGCAGAGTGGCGGCCGCTCTCTCGGCCGTCCGCGCCCGCCCGCGACACTGGCTGGGCCTTGTGATTCTCTGCTCTTGTGCTTGCGTGCCTGCCGTCCCGCTCGCTCTCGCTGTGTGTTACGCGCGTCGTCGAAATGGCAGATCAGGCGGCTACGAACGAGACTGCTGCGGCACCCGCCGCCACCGGCACTACGAAGAAGGCCAAGTCTGCGTCGTCTGCGAAGAAGCCGCGCGCCAAGCCTGCGCACCCGCGCACCTCTGAGATGGTGACGGCCGCCATCAAGAGTCTGAAGGAGCGCGGCGGGTCGTCGCTGCAGGCGATCAAGAAGTACATAGCCGCGCACTACAAGCTGGACGCGGAGAAGCTGGCGCCGTTTATCAAGAAGTACCTCAAGTCGGCCGTCGTGGCGGGCGAGCTGGTGCAGACGAAGGGGAAGGGCGCGTCCGGCTCGTTCAAGCTTGCCGGCGCCGGCGGCGGGGGGGCGGCCGAGGGCGGCAAGGCTCGTGCTGGCGGTGCCAAGAAGAAGCGCGCCGCTCCGGCCAGCAAGGAGAAGAAGGGCGCCCGTGCGGCCGGCGCAAAGAAGGCTGGTGGCGTGAAGGCGGCGACCGGTCGGAAGGCGGGCGCCGCCAAGAAGGCGTCTGCGGCGTCGGCCGCTCCCGCGGGTGCGAAGAAGGCGGCTGCGGCCAAGCCGGCCAAGGCCAAGTCGCCGTCGAAGGCGAAGAAGGCCGCCAAGGTTCCGACGAAGAAGCCGAAGGCGCCGCGCCCGAAGAAGGCGACGACGCCGTCTAAGGCGAAGGCTTCGCCCAAGAAGAAGAAGTAGAGTAGAGGAGAAAGAGATGGGAAAGGAAGGGTTTGGCGCTTGACTCCGTCGTCCCCACCCCCCGTCGTCGTCTAGTGGCGCGCAAGAGACGCGCGGCCCAAAACGGCCCTTCTCAGGGCCATCAAAGCACGTCGGGGAAGGTTTTGATTGTCGTGTTGCGTTTGGTGTGGGTGTCTGTCTGGCGTTTCTGTATGCCCGTGGGGATGCTGTTTGCGTGCCGTGGTGGTTGGATTGCGGGGGTCGGTGGCGGGTGTGGGCGGCGGTAGCGGTAAGCGGTGTTGTTGTTGTTGTTGTTGTCGTGGTTGATTGTCGCCGTGTTTGTTTTGTGGCGGCGGCCGACGGTTGGTTTTCTGTCACGTTGTTTTGTTTGAATACGTTGGTTGGCTTGCCTGCGTTCGTTCTTCTCGGATGTCTGTCTTGTCGAGTCGTGTCTGGTCTTTGTTTTGTTCCTTTGTGTGTGTGTGTGTTATGTTTTGCAACGGGGGGGCACGTTGAGATGCGGAAGGAGTCGGCGGGGATTTCGGTGGCGTGTAGAGCGAGCGAGCGCGCCTGCCTGGCCGTTGGCCGTCGGAGTGGAGTGCGGGTTTTTTTTGTTTTCGAAACGAAAGCGGCGGCCGGCCAGCCACCCGTGCGGTGTGACGTCGGCCGTTGGGTATTGTGCGCTTTGAGCGCCGGGGAGGGATGATGTGTGATTGTTGCGCGCTGCTAGCAGGCAGGCAGAGTGAGCGGGTGTGGCGGACGGACGGGAAGTGGTGGTTTTTGTTTTTGGGTTGCGGGGCGAGAGGCAGGCGACCGACAAAGTTTGCTCGCGACGGAGAGATGTTAGTGGCCCTGAAAAGGGCCGTTTTTGTTTGTGCGGTGCGGTGCCGCGGCGCGGTTTAGGCGCGCTCGCCGCGGATGCGGCGCGCGAGCTGGATGTCCTTGGGCATGATGGTGACGCGCTTGGCGTGGATTGCGCACAGGTTGGTGTCTTCGAAGAGGCCGACGAGGTAGGCCTCGCTGGCCTCCTGCAGGGCCATGACTGCGGAGCTCTGGAAGCGCAGGTCGGTCTTGAAGTCCTGGGCGATCTCGCGCACTAGGCGCTGGAATGGCAGCTTGCGGATGAGCAGCTCTGTGCTCTTCTGGTAGCGCCTGATTTCTCGCAGGGCGACGGTGCCCGGCCTGTAGCGGTGGGGCTTCTTGACGCCTCCGGTGGCGGGCGCGCTCTTCCTCGCCGCCTTGGTGGCGAGCTGTTTGCGCGGCGCCTTTCCGCCGGTGGACTTGCGGGCCGTTTGCTTTGTGCGGGCCATGGCGGTAGCGGTAGCGGTAGCGGAGCGGCGTGCGTGGAGGTTAGGTGCGGCGCGGCGTCCGGTGCTGCCTTGACAACGGGCCCGCGCGCCTCCGTGCTGCGCTTATATGCCCTCGGTTGCGCGTGGTGGGGGGAGGGCGGGCCAGAGTCTATATAGGGGGGCGGCGGGCGCGCTGGGCGCAGACCGTAGCCGACTCGCCAGCCGCTGCAGCTGCTGTTTGTGCACGTTTTGCTTTGCCCGAGGAAGGAAGGATGACAGGCCGCGGCAAGGGAGGAAAGGGGCTCGGCAAGGGTGGCGCCAAGCGGCACCGCAAGGTGTTGCGCGACAACATCCAGGGCATCACGAAGCCCGCCATCCGCCGCCTGGCTCGCAGGGGCGGCGTGAAGCGCATCTCTGGTCTGATCTACGAGGAGACCCGCGGGGTGCTGAAGGTGTTCCTGGAGAACGTGATCCGCGACGCGGTGACGTACACTGAGCACGCCAAGCGCAAGACTGTGACGGCCATGGACGTGGTGTACGCCCTGAAGAGGCAGGGGCGCACCCTGTACGGTTTCGGCGGTTAGGCTGCGTCGCAGCGGGCGCTGGCCTTCCCGCGGCCGTGCTTGTGGGTGGGAGAGACTAGAAAACGGCCCTTTTCAGGGCCACCACACTGTTCGGAAGTTGAAAAGTGCGAAAGAGTCTGTGTTGTTGCTGCGTGTGTGCGCGCTGTGTTGTTTGTTTGTTTGTTTCTTTCTTTCCGTTTGAGCGACGTGATGTGACTGGGAGGGGAGAAGGAAAGGAAACGTGTCATGTGGCTGGCTGTGTGTGGAGCTGCTTCGTTTGTGTGTTTGTTATTGTGTGTCTTTGTATCGATCGCGACGGAGATGGCGGGCGGGCTGTGTGTTGTTGTGCGAGAGGCGGTGATTATTTGCTTGCGTGGTTTGTCTCTGTGTGTTTGTTTGCGGCGGCGTTGGGGTTTCCGAGGCAAGGCGTGTGGGCATAGGCGGCCGGATCAGCTGTTTCGTTCGTGTCGACGGCCGTTGCGCGCGGGAGTGGAGGGCGGTGTGTCGACACGCCTCCCTTTAACAATGGTCATTATTGCTGCCGTTGTCGGTTTGGAAGGCGACTGCGACGGTGCAAAATGTGTGCGTGTGTGTGTGTGTTGGGCCACACGGGCTGTGTGGACGACAAGATGGCGGACGTGCGCCGGCGGCGGCTGTGCTGTGACAGTGCAAAGTTAAAACAAAACAAGGTGCGGCGAGGACGACTGAAATTTTGCTTTGGACGTAGGTTTGTGTGGTGGCCCTGAAAAGGGCCGATTGTTGTGGGCCGAGCCGGCAAAGCGCGTTGCGTGCAGGGGAGCACGCGGCGCTGCGATTGCCTGGCCTCCTTTAGGCCTTCTTCTCGGTCTTCTTTGGCAGCAGGACGGCCTGGATGTTGGGCAGGACACCACCCTGTGCGATGGTGACGCCCGACAGGAGCTTGTTGAGCTCCTCGTCGTTGCGGATGGCAAGCTGCAGGTGGCGCGGGATGATGCGCGTCTTCTTGTTGTCGCGGGCCGCGTTTCCGGCCAGCTCGAGCACCTCAGCCGCGAGGTACTCCATGACGGCGGCGAGGTAGACGGGCGCCCCGGCGCCGACGCGCTCTGCGTAGTTTCCCTTGCGCAGGAGGCGGTGGATTCTGCCGACCGGGAACTGGAGCCCAGCCCTGCTTGAGCGGGACTTTGACTTGCCCTTGACTTTGCCTCCCTTTCCGCGTCCGGACATGGCGATGGGCTAGCGACGGTGCACACGAAACGGAAACGAAAACGACCGGTGCGAGCGGCAGCGAGTCGAGCAGCGGAGTGCGTGCCGGCGCAGCCGGGGTGGGGGTGCTTTATGGGCTCGGGTGCGGCGGCCGGTTGCGCGCGCGCCCCATTGGTCGGCGGCCGCAACAGGGCGAGCTGGTAAAGGTGCGGCGGCGGCTGGCGGCGGGTGCCACTGTGTGGGGAGACGCTGACTAGAGCGGAGCGCTTGCTACTGGTGTTGCTGCTGCCGTACGTTGGTTGGAGATGCCGCCCAAGACTAGCGGGAAGGCCGCCAAGAAGGCTGGCAAGGCGCAGAAGAACATTTCGAAGGGCGACAAGAAGAAGAAGCGCAAGAGGAAGGAGAGCTATGCCATCTACATCTACAAGGTGCTGAAGCAGGTGCACCCTGACACGGGCATCTCGTCGAAGGCGATGAGCATCATGAACAGCTTCGTGAACGACATTTTCGAGCGCATTGCGGCCGAGGCTTCTCGCCTGGCGCACTACAACAAGCGCTCGACCATCACGTCCCGCGAGATCCAGACCGCTGTGCGGCTGTTGCTGCCTGGCGAGCTGGCCAAGCACGCCGTGAGCGAGGGCACGAAGGCGGTGACCAAGTACACGAGCTCCAAGTAAGGAGGTGGCTCTGGAATGGAAGGAAGGATGGAGAAGGCTCCTCCGTTGCGAGAGCGGCGAAACGGCCCTTTTCAGGGCCACCAACTTGCCTTTTGCGGGAAGGGCGGAATTGTTGTTGTTGTTGTTGTTTGTGTGGACGGCTGTGATGTATGTGTGCATTTTGATTGTGGGTGGGGGGGCGCGTCAAAGCGTGTTGCGCGGGGTACGGCCACGAGGTTGGTCGCCGTGGCGTGGAATGGTGGCACGCCTCGTTGGCGTGGTTTTTGACCCATTGGTGTTGTTGGGGTGTGTGTGTGTTTGTGTGTTACCCGTCTGCGAGGGGGGACAGTGCGATCGGCGACTTTTGTGTCACCGTAACGACGGCCGTTTGCGGGTTTGTTTTTTTGCACATCATACATGGCGAGGGTGAAATGTGAAATGTTTTTGTTTGGTTTGTTTTTGCCGCCCACTATTCCCTTTGCTGTACGCCGAGTTTGACAATGGTGCGACGTAACTGCAGCGTGGAGGTGTGTGAGTGACGTTGAAATGAACGTGCCATTAAGACGCATTGTTGTTGTATTGTACTGTACGTGTACGGCGACACGCACGATGATGTACCATTCGACTCTGATGTTTGATAGCCGTGTCTGACTGATTGCGTACGACGCACGCACACCGATGTCGTCATTCAAGATGCACGCTAGACGGCGGCGGCGGCGGCGGCGCCGGTCGTTTGTTTGGCGAATGTCTGTACACGTGTTTGTCTGTGTCCATCCGGTATGTATTTGTTTGTTTGTTTGAAAGTGTTTTGTGTGTCGGTGACGTGGTCCGATCCGTCGCCCCCTGAGTAACTGTCGATCGGCGCGATAGACCGGCGTCACGCAACTGAACCGAAGTCTTGGGCACACCCGTCATACTGTTGTACACCGTCGCGCTGAGAACGGTAACGAAAGGTTGACTCTGATCGGTCGAATGTCTGGGCAGAACGTGAGGAATGAGGCAAGAGTGCAAGGAGGGGGGGGCAAAAGAGAGAGGAAGGGAAAAAGGGGAGAAACGCATTCGTAGAGCAACGGAACGTTCCCGTGTCGGAGGCGTATTGGAGCCGCACTGAAATGCGTTTAACGGCGGCGCGGCTGCAAGTGTCTGCCGTGGTGAACGTTACCTTTGACGGCTGCATTGGGCTTTGCCTTTGCTTTCGCTTTCGCTTTCGCTTTCCCGGATGTACGTAACGTTTGTTGATATGGTTCTGAGGAAGAGTGTATGACAGTGCCGTGCCGTCCATGTTCGTGTGCCCTCCCATTGTGTGTATGCTATTGTCTGTGTACTTGAATGATGTATGTAGGTGTTAGTGGACATGTTTTACCAGTGGGGGGAAATGGATCGTCGATAGTTGCCGTCACTCTGTCACGGTCGAGATGACGCACCCTCCGTACAGAAAGGTGTCGAGAAAGTGAGTGTGTGTGTGTGTGTGTGTGTGCGTGCGTGCGTCCGTGAATTGGCAGTGTTTGGAGGTGGGCGTGCCCTGCATGTGGCCCGGAAAAGGCTGTTCGTTAGGCGGTAGTGTTGTGTGGACAGGGGAGGGGCATGCGTAACGCTGCTGGCATGGCATTTCGGGAGATGGGAGGGGGCAAACGAGGAAACGAGGAGCGGCGGCCAAAGACGGGACGGGGAGGGGCGCGGTGTGGGTGGCTTGCGCCTGTGCTCGGCGTTGTGGTTTGTGCAAAAGAGGAGGAGAAAAACAATGTGAGTTGCCAGGGAGGGGAGCGGTGTTGTGTTGTGGTTGTCGTGGTGTAGCCGCAGACGCGGCTGTCAGTGAACGTGGCGAGACGGACGGATGCGCGGAGGGGCGGGGGCGGGGGCGGCGCATTTCGCCGGTGCCGTGCCGTGCCGTGCCGTGCCTGAAAGCCGCGTGGTCGCTGTGTTGTTGGTGGCGTGGGGGCGAGGAGAGTACCGTACGGGTGTGCTTGTGCGCCGGAAATGGCACACTGCGCCCGCCCGTCTTGGAGGCTGATGGCTGTGGTGTGGAAATGGGGCGCGGTGATGTTGAAGCACAGAAAAGAAACCAAGAAAACGGAAGGCGTGATGCGGCGGTGGTGGTGAGAGCGGGAAAAACAAAACAAAAGAAAAAAAACAACAAAAAAAAAGAAGGAAAAACAACAAGAAACAAAAAAGAAAACAAAAAGTCTATCAATATTAAAATGTAAATGGAAATGGAAATGGACCCAGGTATAACCTCCCTGCACAAATAGCAGAGAGTCCGATGATAATAAAAATGTGCCAGAATGTTAACGTCCCTACAAAACAAACCCAACGATAATATTAATGAAAGAGTGAACCGTATGTAACATTGCAACAGACATAATGAAACCTGATAAATTGTATAAGGGCAGCAGCCGTTGACCTTTGGCCCTGTATTCAGAATAAAAAGAGCCAAAGATCGTTACCCCAATGAAAAAGACACTGAAACACGTATGTAACATAGTAGCGATGGCGAGACATTGTAGCATCTGTGACCAGAGAGTTTGCGCTGGACTGCGCGAGTGTTGCGAGCGGTTCTCAGTCAGTCAGTCAGTCTGTGTAGTTGAGGGCTGTACTCTGTCAGTAGTCGTCGCGTGCAGTACGCTAATAGTCGTCATGCAGAGCGGTCGGTCAGTAGTAGCAGCCGAGTGCGGTTGTGTGATGTAGGCGGTCGGCAACACTGGTCAAGATGGTGAATAAGGTATACTGTTAATTAATATAATCATTAGATAATGAGAAATTGTATTTATTGTAATTATGCTCCAACAAGTTCCCCAATAATAATTTTTATTTCAAAAGCATTTTTCAAACATTTAATCTTTTATTGAACTAAAGAGTTCGTTCCACTTCTTTGAAGAAAAATGTCACTAAAATCACAAAAAAAGAGAATATTATTATTTGCAATGCAGTTCCTCCAAGCGCTGCGCAACAACCAGAGCAGAAATGTGACATCCATTTATTCGGAGGTAAGACTTTAATTCCGATTGTTTTGCACAGGGCCAAAGACCGATATTTCGGTTTAATTGAAGTTTCTTGTCACTGAACGGACTTTTTTAAATGTTGTGTGAAGACTTTATATTTGAGTCAGATTGCGAATTGCACATTGTTGTTGCCATTTTCAATACCTCTCATTGTGGGCGAGGTTACAATTAGCGCAATGTCCATTAGCATCCGTAAATAACATTGTCCATTATTTTAAATATTGCTGGGAGGTTACAACACACACACAAAACAAAAAACAAAAAGAAACAAAAAATTGCATTTATATCCGCTCCTCGATTGTAGATACCCCTTACACAGCTGTGTGCAATGAATGAGTGCTGGCTGGTAATTAATTGCACTCCTTGGAGGGAAATGCCATAGGAAGTAGTCTTTAAAAAGTGAATGTTTTTCGTTAAGAGACAAAAGTTACTTTAGAAAAAAAGTAATAGTGGGGCTTGTGTTGTTGAACAAAATAAGTACAATGAACATACGTTATCAGATTTGCGCAATGCAGCGTCACACCACCTCTTGATTATAACACAATATACTATACATCGTCCCGAACCGTGACCAGAGTCGCGAGACGAGCAGAGCACGCCGCCGACGCCCGCTCAGTACAACCGTCCACCCGCTACTACTGTCGACCGACTACTACCTCTCCCGACTCGCGCTACAATATATATAACAACTGTTCCTGGCGACCCGGTGCGTGCCACTACTGTCGTCTGGCGCGGTCCAAGCGCCGACTAGCAGCGATAAAGAACTCTCTGGTCAGACAGAGATGCTGTCATGCCTCGCCATCGCTCTGGTAATGAATACATACGTGTTGCAGCGTGCGTACCACCGGAACACGCAGTGGCGGAGCCAAAGACTGTGTTGTCGAGGTCGAGTGCGAGTGGGAAGAGAGGCAGCGTCGGCACGGAGATGCAAGCGAGCGCGAGACGCACGGGGGCTGCGGCGTGGCGCGTTTGCGGTCGGCGCCTTTGGTGGCAACGGCCGGGACAAGCAGCGGTGTATGGTGTGGTGCGGGGCGGACAGGGGCGGCGGTGGACGGGGAGGAGGCGGCGCGACGACGGCATGGGGGCGAAAACGGGACGGGGGACGGCGGATGTTGAGAGGCGTCACGCGCGGACAGGACACAGACACAGAGACACACAGAGTGGAAAGGGAGGGTGCGCGGTAGTAGTTGGGAATGTGCGTACCGTGCGGGATGGGAGTGGGCGAGGAACACGGTCGTGGCCCCTGTTTTGGGTGCGTGTGATGACGTCGGTGTGTTGTGGGAAGGGAAGGTGCTGTGGCGGCGGCGCGTAATGGGCGTAGGCCGAAAAGAGAAAGGAACGTGGGCAGTGTGTTGGCAAGCGTCGGTTCGACTGCGACGTTGATGGGCAGGGCAGGGCAAGGTTAATGGTGGTAGGAGTAGGCGTGTGGGCGCAAAAAATCTGCCGCTGCAGGCGGTGCCGTAACCGCCATGGCGGGAAGGAGAGAGGGCCAAAGAAAGAAAGAAAGAAGAAAAAAAAGGAGGGGGGGGGGGGCGAAAGTGGAGAGGCGGTGGTGTGAGAAGGGCGGGGGCGGAAGGAAGGCAGGAAGGACAAGAGGCGAGGCGACGGCTTGCTTTGTGTATCGGTCGGTCTCTGGCTATGCTTCGTTTTCTGCAGCAGGGTCGGTGCGCGGCGTGGCTCGCGGCAGTGGGAACGCCTGGTGGCTGGACGGCCAGCAATGCGGTTGGATGGGCGGCCACAGCACCGCACCTGTGCCCGAGGAGGAGACGCTGGCGGCGGGCCCTGAGGTGAGGCCGGCTCGGCTGGGGCTGTGGATGTGTAGGTGTGCGCCGCTGCTGCAACAACGAGTAAAACGCGAGAAGAAGGGATGGCGGTAGAGAGGAAAAAAAAAAAAAAGGTCGTGTTGTGTTGATGCGCAGGCAGACGCGTACAGAGGGACGAGCCCGGTCTGCAGCAGGGTGTGGCCGTGCCGAGTGCAGAGCAGCGGCGGCTCGGTTCGGTTCGGCCCGGCCCGGCGGGCCGCGCTGTTGTCGCGGACGTGAGCGCCCCCTGGCGGGTGGCCGGAGGCGGCGCGGCGTGTTGGACGTGTGGCTGGTGGCAGTGCACAATTTGCGAGTGGCTGGCGGTGTGGTGTGGCGGTTGGCGCGTCGGGCGGCGGAGAGGTATGTGTTGCGGGCGCCCTTTGCTGCGCTGCGTCGTTGCGTGTGCCGTACAGGGCGGGCGCTTGTCGACTGTGTGGGCGGTGTGGCGAATTGGCGTGAAACGGCTGCCGAGAGGTGTGTGGTAGCGAGCCGGTCGGTGGTGTCAGTGCGAAGGGGAATGTGCGTGCGTTTGGCGGTTTCGGTGTGCTTTTTGCGGCGTGAGAGTGGGAATTAGTGGGGCCGGCTGTTGTGTTGGTTCCTTGTGTCTTGTGTCGCGTAGCTTGATGGCAACGTGGAAGGACGCCGGTTTCGTTTCGAGCCTTGCGTGTGGTTGTCGACGTTGACTGGTTGGCGTGTGCCGATGCACGTGCATGTGTGGGTCGCGAGTGCGTTTTTGGCTGGCTGTGTGTGTGTGTGTGTGTGTGTTTTGGGGGGGAAGGGGGAGGCGGTGGTGAAAGTGCAGTCGTTGCCACGGGCGTCGTCGGGTGGGGCTGGGGCTGTGCGTCGTGGCGGAAAGGTGGTAGGTTGCGGGAAGCGAGCCCGTCGTTGACGGTGTCGCGTGAGTTGTGAATCGAGTGGGGCGCGGGGCGCGGGACAGGAGCAGCGTGCCGCTGCGTCGTGGTCGTCAGCAGAGGCTGTGCGTGTGCTTGTCCTTTTTGTGGGCGGTTCGTGCGAGGCGTTTTTGTTTTGTGTTGCCCTAGTTGTTAGTTTATTTTGTTTGTGTTTGTTATTTTGAGACGACGACTGGTTGGTGGCGTGCGCGCGAAGTGGCGGTGTGCGCTTCCCGTGTCGTTTGTGTTGTTTGGTTTTTTTGTTTTTGTGTGTTTTTTTTTTTTTTTTTTTGCACTGGGCCCCGGTGGGTGGGTGCGTGTGTGTCGATTGCCGGCTGGCGAGAGGTGCGCCATCGGCGGGGTGGGTCGCCGGCACAAGTAGAGGCGGCGGCGTTGTTGCTGTTGTTGTGTGGTGTTTGTTTTGTTCGGCTGTGTCGGCGAGCTGTGTTGCGGTGCGTGTGAATGGTGGTGCAAAAGTGCTGGCGTTGGGGCTGCGACTGCGACGGCGGCGAGCCGCGGGCGCGCCATTGATAGTGATGTTGTGAACAGCGGCTGTGTACGGTAGTGGTGTTGTTGTAGCACGACGTGCATCCGGGCCGGCGCGGAAAGCGCAGTTGCGGGCGGTTGCCCTTCGGTGCCAGCCATGTCGCGTGAGCGGCGGGTTGCTCTGGTGTCGACACGTGGTGCTCTGGGTTGTTGTGTGGTGCCCTTTGGCCGGTGGGGGTGGTTCGCGTGTGTCTCGTTCGCGCTCGGTGTCTGGTCGTGGTCGTGGTCGTGCTGCTCCCCCGTCTGTCGGCGGTTTCCGACGTCGTCTGTACGTTTTTGTTCGTTTGCGGCGTGCCTGCCGACGTCGTCCCGTCGCGACCTTTCAACCGAAAGTGTGGCGCCCGAAGGTGAACGAACGTAACCCTGACCTCGGCGCTTTACGCTGAGCCGAGCGAACCGAACCGAACCTAACGTGTGGTGTGGCGAGGTGAGCTCAGCCTGTGAGCCCCTAACGTCTACGTAAGGTAAGCTGTCCGGCTCACGCCTCACGTTTGAACGCTTTTGTAACCTACGTTTGACGCTTCTTAACCTAGCACTGACCCCTTAACCTAACGTGTAACCTAACCTAACCTAACCTAACCTAACCTAACCTAACCTAACCTAACCTCTGACGCCTGACGTGTTTGAATGCTTAACCTAAGTTTGACGCTTAACCTAACCCAAGTCCCCTTAACCTAACCCACGTCCACCTAACCTAACCTAACGTAGACGTGTAAACGTAATGTGTAACGCGTAACGTGTAAGGTCGGCTGTCGTGTGTGCTTGACGGCAGATTGGGTTGGTCTGTAGATTCGGATTGCGGTTTGCCTCGGTCGAGGGGTTGGGTCGGAAGCGGCGAGGGGCGGCGGCGCCTGTTGCGCAGGCGGCGTCCGTTTGCGGCGGGCAATTGTTGAGAAACGGCTGTGAATGTTGGCGGGCGAGAGGAGGAGGACGGCGCGCGATGTGGCCCGACGGCTGCGGGCCGATCGGGAAACGGCGGGAGGGCGACGGAAGGCGATGGGGCGGCGGAGGCGCGTTTGCACGGCCGTCATCGCCGCACGCCTCGGCTTGTGTGGCTGTGGCGCCGGCCGCGCTGGCCGGGCTGCCGCGGCGACGGTGTGGGAGTTTTGCCGAAGGTTTGGCCATTGTGGCGGGTCGTCGGCTGGGGCTGTGGGGGCGGCATTTGGGCGGGGGCGGCGATTCTCGGCGGGCCGACCCAGGCTGTAGCGCGCGGTAGCTGCAGTTTGGCCGTGGTTTGCGGCGCTGCCGTGGCGACTGGTTGGCGACTGTGGTGTGGCTGTGTGTAGCCCCATCCTCGGTGGTTTGAAAGGCGCGGGCGGTTGTGGCGCAGGTTTGGGGCTGCTCCGCACAGGCTGTCGGACGTTGGGCGGTAGCAAGCGCGGGAGGCGCGGCGCGGCGGCGCGCAGAGTGGCGGCCGCTCTCTCGGCCGTCCGCGCCCGCCCGCGACACTGGCTGGGCCTTGTGATTCTCTGCTCTTGTGCTTGCGTGCCTGCCGTCCCGCTCGCTCTCGCTGTGTGTTACGCGCGTCGTCGAAATGGCAGATCAGGCGGCTACGAACGAGACTGCTGCGGCACCCGCCGCCACCGGCACTACGAAGAAGGCCAAGTCTGCGTCGTCTGCGAAGAAGCCGCGCGCCAAGCCTGCGCACCCGCGCACCTCTGAGATGGTGACGGCCGCCATCAAGAGTCTGAAGGAGCGCGGCGGGTCGTCGCTGCAGGCGATCAAGAAGTACATAGCCGCGCACTACAAGCTGGACGCGGAGAAGCTGGCGCCGTTTATCAAGAAGTACCTCAAGTCGGCCGTCGTGGCGGGCGAGCTGGTGCAGACGAAGGGGAAGGGCGCGTCCGGCTCGTTCAAGCTTGCCGGCGCCGGCGGCGGGGGGGCGGCCGAGGGCGGCAAGGCTCGTGCTGGCGGTGCCAAGAAGAAGCGCGCCGCTCCGGCCAGCAAGGAGAAGAAGGGCGCCCGTGCGGCCGGCGCAAAGAAGGCTGGTGGCGTGAAGGCGGCGACCGGTCGGAAGGCGGGCGCCGCCAAGAAGGCGTCTGCGGCGTCGGCCGCTCCCGCGGGTGCGAAGAAGGCGGCTGCGGCCAAGCCGGCCAAGGCCAAGTCGCCGTCGAAGGCGAAGAAGGCCGCCAAGGTTCCGACGAAGAAGCCGAAGGCGCCGCGCCCGAAGAAGGCGACGACGCCGTCTAAGGCGAAGGCTTCGCCCAAGAAGAAGAAGTAGAGTAGAGGAGAAAGAGATGGGAAAGGAAGGGTTTGGCGCTTGACTCCGTCGTCCCCACCCCCCGTCGTCGTCTAGTGGCGCGCAAGAGACGCGCGGCCCAAAACGGCCCTTCTCAGGGCCATCAAAGCACGTCGGGGAAGGTTTTGATTGTCGTGTTGCGTTTGGTGTGGGTGTCTGTCTGGCGTTTCTGTATGCCCGTGGGGATGCTGTTTGCGTGCCGTGGTGGTTGGATTGCGGGGGTCGGTGGCGGGTGTGGGCGGCGGTAGCGGTAAGCGGTGTTGTTGTTGTTGTTGTTGTCGTGGTTGATTGTCGCCGTGTTTGTTTTGTGGCGGCGGCCGACGGTTGGTTTTCTGTCACGTTGTTTTGTTTGAATACGTTGGTTGGCTTGCCTGCGTTCGTTCTTCTCGGATGTCTGTCTTGTCGAGTCGTGTCTGGTCTTTGTTTTGTTCCTTTGTGTGTGTGTGTGTTATGTTTTGCAACGGGGGGGCACGTTGAGATGCGGAAGGAGTCGGCGGGGATTTCGGTGGCGTGTAGAGCGAGCGAGCGCGCCTGCCTGGCCGTTGGCCGTCGGAGTGGAGTGCGGGTTTTTTTTGTTTTCGAAACGAAAGCGGCGGCCGGCCAGCCACCCGTGCGGTGTGACGTCGGCCGTTGGGTATTGTGCGCTTTGAGCGCCGGGGAGGGATGATGTGTGATTGTTGCGCGCTGCTAGCAGGCAGGCAGAGTGAGCGGGTGTGGCGGACGGACGGGAAGTGGTGGTTTTTGTTTTTGGGTTGCGGGGCGAGAGGCAGGCGACCGACAAAGTTTGCTCGCGACGGAGAGATGTTAGTGGCCCTGAAAAGGGCCGTTTTTGTTTGTGCGGTGCGGTGCCGCGGCGCGGTTTAGGCGCGCTCGCCGCGGATGCGGCGCGCGAGCTGGATGTCCTTGGGCATGATGGTGACGCGCTTGGCGTGGATTGCGCACAGGTTGGTGTCTTCGAAGAGGCCGACGAGGTAGGCCTCGCTGGCCTCCTGCAGGGCCATGACTGCGGAGCTCTGGAAGCGCAGGTCGGTCTTGAAGTCCTGGGCGATCTCGCGCACTAGGCGCTGGAATGGCAGCTTGCGGATGAGCAGCTCTGTGCTCTTCTGGTAGCGCCTGATTTCTCGCAGGGCGACGGTGCCCGGCCTGTAGCGGTGGGGCTTCTTGACGCCTCCGGTGGCGGGCGCGCTCTTCCTCGCCGCCTTGGTGGCGAGCTGTTTGCGCGGCGCCTTTCCGCCGGTGGACTTGCGGGCCGTTTGCTTTGTGCGGGCCATGGCGGTAGCGGTAGCGGTAGCGGAGCGGCGTGCGTGGAGGTTAGGTGCGGCGCGGCGTCCGGTGCTGCCTTGACAACGGGCCCGCGCGCCTCCGTGCTGCGCTTATATGCCCTCGGTTGCGCGTGGTGGGGGGAGGGCGGGCCAGAGTCTATATAGGGGGGCGGCGGGCGCGCTGGGCGCAGACCGTAGCCGACTCGCCAGCCGCTGCAGCTGCTGTTTGTGCACGTTTTGCTTTGCCCGAGGAAGGAAGGATGACAGGCCGCGGCAAGGGAGGAAAGGGGCTCGGCAAGGGTGGCGCCAAGCGGCACCGCAAGGTGTTGCGCGACAACATCCAGGGCATCACGAAGCCCGCCATCCGCCGCCTGGCTCGCAGGGGCGGCGTGAAGCGCATCTCTGGTCTGATCTACGAGGAGACCCGCGGGGTGCTGAAGGTGTTCCTGGAGAACGTGATCCGCGACGCGGTGACGTACACTGAGCACGCCAAGCGCAAGACTGTGACGGCCATGGACGTGGTGTACGCCCTGAAGAGGCAGGGGCGCACCCTGTACGGTTTCGGCGGTTAGGCTGCGTCGCAGCGGGCGCTGGCCTTCCCGCGGCCGTGCTTGTGGGTGGGAGAGACTAGAAAACGGCCCTTTTCAGGGCCACCACACTGTTCGGAAGTTGAAAAGTGCGAAAGAGTCTGTGTTGTTGCTGCGTGTGTGCGCGCTGTGTTGTTTGTTTGTTTGTTTCTTTCTTTCCGTTTGAGCGACGTGATGTGACTGGGAGGGGAGAAGGAAAGGAAACGTGTCATGTGGCTGGCTGTGTGTGGAGCTGCTTCGTTTGTGTGTTTGTTATTGTGTGTCTTTGTATCGATCGCGACGGAGATGGCGGGCGGGCTGTGTGTTGTTGTGCGAGAGGCGGTGATTATTTGCTTGCGTGGTTTGTCTCTGTGTGTTTGTTTGCGGCGGCGTTGGGGTTTCCGAGGCAAGGCGTGTGGGCATAGGCGGCCGGATCAGCTGTTTCGTTCGTGTCGACGGCCGTTGCGCGCGGGAGTGGAGGGCGGTGTGTCGACACGCCTCCCTTTAACAATGGTCATTATTGCTGCCGTTGTCGGTTTGGAAGGCGACTGCGACGGTGCAAAATGTGTGCGTGTGTGTGTGTGTTGGGCCACACGGGCTGTGTGGACGACAAGATGGCGGACGTGCGCCGGCGGCGGCTGTGCTGTGACAGTGCAAAGTTAAAACAAAACAAGGTGCGGCGAGGACGACTGAAATTTTGCTTTGGACGTAGGTTTGTGTGGTGGCCCTGAAAAGGGCCGATTGTTGTGGGCCGAGCCGGCAAAGCGCGTTGCGTGCAGGGGAGCACGCGGCGCTGCGATTGCCTGGCCTCCTTTAGGCCTTCTTCTCGGTCTTCTTTGGCAGCAGGACGGCCTGGATGTTGGGCAGGACACCACCCTGTGCGATGGTGACGCCCGACAGGAGCTTGTTGAGCTCCTCGTCGTTGCGGATGGCAAGCTGCAGGTGGCGCGGGATGATGCGCGTCTTCTTGTTGTCGCGGGCCGCGTTTCCGGCCAGCTCGAGCACCTCAGCCGCGAGGTACTCCATGACGGCGGCGAGGTAGACGGGCGCCCCGGCGCCGACGCGCTCTGCGTAGTTTCCCTTGCGCAGGAGGCGGTGGATTCTGCCGACCGGGAACTGGAGCCCAGCCCTGCTTGAGCGGGACTTTGACTTGCCCTTGACTTTGCCTCCCTTTCCGCGTCCGGACATGGCGATGGGCTAGCGACGGTGCACACGAAACGGAAACGAAAACGACCGGTGCGAGCGGCAGCGAGTCGAGCAGCGGAGTGCGTGCCGGCGCAGCCGGGGTGGGGGTGCTTTATGGGCTCGGGTGCGGCGGCCGGTTGCGCGCGCGCCCCATTGGTCGGCGGCCGCAACAGGGCGAGCTGGTAAAGGTGCGGCGGCGGCTGGCGGCGGGTGCCACTGTGTGGGGAGACGCTGACTAGAGCGGAGCGCTTGCTACTGGTGTTGCTGCTGCCGTACGTTGGTTGGAGATGCCGCCCAAGACTAGCGGGAAGGCCGCCAAGAAGGCTGGCAAGGCGCAGAAGAACATTTCGAAGGGCGACAAGAAGAAGAAGCGCAAGAGGAAGGAGAGCTATGCCATCTACATCTACAAGGTGCTGAAGCAGGTGCACCCTGACACGGGCATCTCGTCGAAGGCGATGAGCATCATGAACAGCTTCGTGAACGACATTTTCGAGCGCATTGCGGCCGAGGCTTCTCGCCTGGCGCACTACAACAAGCGCTCGACCATCACGTCCCGCGAGATCCAGACCGCTGTGCGGCTGTTGCTGCCTGGCGAGCTGGCCAAGCACGCCGTGAGCGAGGGCACGAAGGCGGTGACCAAGTACACGAGCTCCAAGTAAGGAGGTGGCTCTGGAATGGAAGGAAGGATGGAGAAGGCTCCTCCGTTGCGAGAGCGGCGAAACGGCCCTTTTCAGGGCCACCAACTTGCCTTTTGCGGGAAGGGCGGAATTGTTGTTGTTGTTGTTGTTTGTGTGGACGGCTGTGATGTATGTGTGCATTTTGATTGTGGGTGGGGGGGCGCGTCAAAGCGTGTTGCGCGGGGTACGGCCACGAGGTTGGTCGCCGTGGCGTGGAATGGTGGCACGCCTCGTTGGCGTGGTTTTTGACCCATTGGTGTTGTTGGGGTGTGTGTGTGTTTGTGTGTTACCCGTCTGCGAGGGGGGACAGTGCGATCGGCGACTTTTGTGTCACCGTAACGACGGCCGTTTGCGGGTTTGTTTTTTTGCACATCATACATGGCGAGGGTGAAATGTGAAATGTTTTTGTTTGGTTTGTTTTTGCCGCCCACTATTCCCTTTGCTGTACGCCGAGTTTGACAATGGTGCGACGTAACTGCAGCGTGGAGGTGTGTGAGTGACGTTGAAATGAACGTGCCATTAAGACGCATTGTTGTTGTATTGTACTGTACGTGTACGGCGACACGCACGATGATGTACCATTCGACTCTGATGTTTGATAGCCGTGTCTGACTGATTGCGTACGACGCACGCACACCGATGTCGTCATTCAAGATGCACGCTAGACGGCGGCGGCGGCGGCGGCGCCGGTCGTTTGTTTGGCGAATGTCTGTACACGTGTTTGTCTGTGTCCATCCGGTATGTATTTGTTTGTTTGTTTGAAAGTGTTTTGTGTGTCGGTGACGTGGTCCGATCCGTCGCCCCCTGAGTAACTGTCGATCGGCGCGATAGACCGGCGTCACGCAACTGAACCGAAGTCTTGGGCACACCCGTCATACTGTTGTACACCGTCGCGCTGAGAACGGTAACGAAAGGTTGACTCTGATCGGTCGAATGTCTGGGCAGAACGTGAGGAATGAGGCAAGAGTGCAAGGAGGGGGGGGCAAAAGAGAGAGGAAGGGAAAAAGGGGAGAAACGCATTCGTAGAGCAACGGAACGTTCCCGTGTCGGAGGCGTATTGGAGCCGCACTGAAATGCGTTTAACGGCGGCGCGGCTGCAAGTGTCTGCCGTGGTGAACGTTACCTTTGACGGCTGCATTGGGCTTTGCCTTTGCTTTCGCTTTCGCTTTCGCTTTCCCGGATGTACGTAACGTTTGTTGATATGGTTCTGAGGAAGAGTGTATGACAGTGCCGTGCCGTCCATGTTCGTGTGCCCTCCCATTGTGTGTATGCTATTGTCTGTGTACTTGAATGATGTATGTAGGTGTTAGTGGACATGTTTTACCAGTGGGGGGAAATGGATCGTCGATAGTTGCCGTCACTCTGTCACGGTCGAGATGACGCACCCTCCGTACAGAAAGGTGTCGAGAAAGTGAGTGTGTGTGTGTGTGTGTGTGTGTGTGTGTGCGTGCGTGCGTCCGTGAATTGGCAGTGTTTGGAGGTGGGCGTGCCCTGCATGTGGCCCGGAAAAGGCTGTTCGTTAGGCGGTAGTGTTGTGTGGACAGGGGAGGGGCATGCGTAACGCTGCTGGCATGGCATTTCGGGAGATGGGAGGGGGCAAACGAGGAAACGAGGAGCGGCGGCCAAAGACGGGACGGGGAGGGGCGCGGTGTGGGTGGCTTGCGCCTGTGCTCGGCGTTGTGGTTTGTGCAAAAGAGGAGGAGAAAAACAATGTGAGTTGCCAGGGAGGGGAGCGGTGTTGTGTTGTGGTTGTCGTGGTGTAGCCGCAGACGCGGCTGTCAGTGAACGTGGCGAGACGGACGGATGCGCGGAGGGGCGGGGGCGGGGGCGGCGCATTTCGCCGGTGCCGTGCCGTGCCGTGCCGTGCCTGAAAGCCGCGTGGTCGCTGTGTTGTTGGTGGCGTGGGGGCGAGGAGAGTACCGTACGGGTGTGCTTGTGCGCCGGAAATGGCACACTGCGCCCGCCCGTCTTGGAGGCTGATGGCTGTGGTGTGGAAATGGGGCGCGGTGATGTTGAAGCACAGAAAAGAAACCAAGAAAACGGAAGGCGTGATGCGGCGGTGGTGGTGAGAGCGGGAAAAACAAAACAAAAGAAAAAAAACAACAAAAAAAAAGAAGGAAAAACAACAAGAAACAAAAAAGAAAACAAAAAGTCTATCAATATTAAAATGTAAATGGAAATGGAAATGGACCCAGGTATAACCTCCCTGCACAAATAGCAGAGAGTCCGATGATAATAAAAATGTGCCAGAATGTTAACGTCCCTACAAAACAAACCCAACGATAATATTAATGAAAGAGTGAACCGTATGTAACATTGCAACAGACATAATGAAACCTGATAAATTGTATAAGGGCAGCAGCCGTTGACCTTTGGCCCTGTATTCAGAATAAAAAGAGCCAAAGATCGTTACCCCAATGAAAAAGACACTGAAACACGTATGTAACATAGTAGCGATGGCGAGACATTGTAGCATCTGTGACCAGAGAGTTTGCGCTGGACTGCGCGAGTGTTGCGAGCGGTTCTCAGTCAGTCAGTCAGTCTGTGTAGTTGAGGGCTGTACTCTGTCAGTAGTCGTCGCGTGCAGTACGCTAATAGTCGTCATGCAGAGCGGTCGGTCAGTAG